>NW_022307031.1:3337-9715 GCF_002776525.5 Piliocolobus tephrosceles | reverse complement strand
TTTTTTTGGGGGGGGGATGGAGTCTTGCTCTGTCGCCCAGGCTGGAGTGCAGTGGCCGGATCTCAGCTCCCTGCAAGCTCTGCCTCCCAGGTTTACGCCATTCTCCTGCCTCAGCCTCCCGAGTAGCTGGGACTACAGGCGCCCGCCACCTCACCCAGCTAGTTTTTTGTATTTTTAGGAGAGACAGGGTTTCACCGTGTTAGCCAGGATGGTCTCGATCTCCTGACCTTGTGATCCACCCGTCTCGGCCTCCCAAAGTGCTGGGATTACAGGCTTGAGCCACCGCGCCCGGCCTCAGGCTCTTTTAAACAACCAGCTCTCGAGGGAACGAGGGAACTCACAGAGCGAGAACTCACTCATTACTGTGGGGAGGGCACCAAGACCTTCATGAGGGTTTCGCTTCCAGACACCTCCCACCAGGCCCACCTCCAACACTGGCAGTCATTTCAACATGAGATTTGGGGGGAAAAAATATCCACACCAAATCAATACCCGTGTAAGACGCCAGAGGCTG
Organism: Piliocolobus tephrosceles; assembly: GCF_002776525.5. Lineage (NCBI taxonomy): Eukaryota > Metazoa > Chordata > Mammalia > Primates > Cercopithecidae > Piliocolobus > Piliocolobus tephrosceles. Next base: position 9,201 of record NW_022307031.1, on the reverse strand, counting down.
GGCACAGTGGCTCATGCCTGTAATCGCAACACTTTGGTAGGCTGAGGCAGGTGGATCACTTGAGGCCAGGGGTTTGAGACCAGCCTGACCAACATGGTGAAAGCAAATCATCTCTATAAAAATGTACAAAAATTAGCCAGACATGGTGGCACTCACCTGTAGTCCCAGCTACTTGGGTGGTGGAGACACAAAAATCGCTTGACCCCAGGAGGCAGAAGTTGAAGTTAGCTGAGATTGTGCCAGTGCACTCCAGCTTGGGTGACAGAGCAAGACTCGGTTCAAAAACAAAAAATAAAAAAAAGAAGGCCGGGCACGGTGGCTCACACCTATAATCCCAGCACTTTGGGAGGCCGAGGCTGGTGGATCACCTCAGGTCATGAGTTCAAGGCCAGCCTGGCCAATGTGGTGAAACCCTGTCTCTACAAAAATACAAAAATTAGCCGGGCATGGTGGGAGTGCCTGTAATCCCAGCTACTCAGGAGGCTGAGGTGGGAGAATTGCTTGAACCTGGGAAGCAGAGGTTGCAGTGAGCTGAGATTGTGCTATTGCACTCCAGCCCAGGCGACAGAGCGAGACTCCCTCTCAAAACAAACAAACAAACAAAAGCCAGAGAGCTAGCTGGCTCTCTTCCTGCCATATGAGGATGCAAGAAGTTGGTGGTCTGCAGCTTGCAAGAGATCCCTCCCTAGAACCCAACCTGCTGGCACCATGATCACTGACTTCCAATCTCCAGACCTATGAGAAATAAATGTTTAAGCCAGATTATGGTATTTTTTTTTTTTTTTTTTTTTTTTTTTTTTTTTTTTTGTTGAGACGGAGTCTCGCTCTATCACCCAAGCTGGAGTGCAGTGGCCGGATCTCAGCTCACTGCAAGCTCCGCCTCCCGGGTTCCCGCCATTCTCCTGCCTCAGCCTCCTGAGTAGCTGGGACTACAGGCGCCCGCCACCTCGCCCGGCTAGATTTTTGTATTTTTTTTAGTAGAGACGGGGTTTCACCGTGTTAGCCAGGATGGTCTCGATCTCCTGACCTCGTGATCCGCCTGTCTCGGCCTCCCAAAGTGCTGGGATTACAGGCTTGAGCCACCGCGCCCGGCCAGTATTTTTTTAAATAGCAGCCTGAGCCAACTAAGATAGTTGGGTTTTGCGGCAATAACAAATATCCCTCAAATCTTACTGACTTACACGATCACAGGTTTCTTTTTTGTTCATGGCACACATCCAGGCCACTAGGCTTTGCTTTTCATTTTGTTTAAGAGACGTAGTCCTGGCCGGGCGCAGTGGCTCACGCCTGTAATCTCAGCACTTTGGGAGGCCGAGGCGGGTGGATCACGAGGTCAGGAGATCGAGACCATCCTGGTTACCATGGTGAAACCCCGTCTCTACTAAAAAAAATACAAAAAAATTATCCGGGCGTGGTGGTGGGTGCCTGTAGTCCCAGGTACTCGGGAGGCTGAGGCAGGAGAATGGCGTGAACCTGGGAGGTGGAACTTGCAGTGAGCCAAGATCGTGCCACTGCACTCTAGCCTGGGTGACAGAGCGAGACTCCGTCTCAAAAAAAAAAAAAAAAAAAACCAAAACAAAACAAAGAAAAGAGAGACATAGTCTTGCTCTTGTTCTGTCACCCAGTCTAGAGTGCAGTGGTGTGATCATAGCTCATGGCAGCCTCAATCTCCTGGGCTCGAGCGATCCTCCTGCGTCAGCCTCCCGAGTAACTGGAACTGCAGGTGCATACCACCATAGCTGGCTAAATTCTAAGTTTTTTGTAGAGAGGGGTTCCCATTATGTTGTCCAGTCTGGTCTTGAACCCCTGGGCTTAAGCAATCCTCTTGCTTTGGTCTCCAGAAGTGCTGCGATTAAAGGTGGGGTTTCATCATGTTGGCCAGGCTGATGTTGAACTCCTGATCTCAGGTGATCCACCGCCTCGCTCTCCCAAAGTATTGAAATTACTGGCGTGAGGCACCGCTCCCTATCAGGGGCCTTTTTTTTTTTTTTTTTTAATCAGTATCTAACACTGGAACACTTTTCTGCTTTGGAAGTAAAACCATCCAGGCTGTTAGACACAGACAGCCCTCACTTGGCTTCCTTCAAATTACTGAAAACAAGTCTCTCCACTCCCACACTCAACCAACCAACCAAGACTGGCAAGCTCATTCTGTAGTCCCAGAACTTTGGGAGGCCAAGATGGGAGGATTGCTTGAGCCCAGGAGGTCTTGCTGTGACTGTGCTCCAGCCTGGGTTACAGAGTGAGAGCCTATCCTCCCAAAAGATAAAAAAATTTTTTGGAAAAGTACTTGTCTGATGTACTCGTAAAAAATAAAAGAAGGTCCTTGGTTAACGGCCCTGCCCGTCGTCACTCCAAGGCTGTATTTGCTGTGCTCACTGTCTGGGCTGTAGTCCTGCTGCCTCCAGCTAACTCCTCCTTTACCTGGCTAACTCCTTTGTGTCTTTATTAATGCCACAAACATTTATTGAGCACCTACTGCATGCCAGATCTTGTTCTGGGAGCTGGGAATACAGCAGTAAACAAGATGGATGAGGCCCCATGCTTGAGGAGCTCACAGCTTGACATTCCGTCTCAAAGTGGTTAAGCCCCAGGATGCTGGAGCCTGACAGGTGGAGTTTGAATCCCAGCTCTGCCACTTAACTAGCTGTGGGCGAATGTTTAGTGCCTAGCACTTTAATAAATGTAAACTCTCAGCCAGGCACAGTGACTCACCCATATAATCCCAGTAGTTTGGGAGGCTGAGGCATGTGGGTCACTTGAGGCCAGTGGATCACTTGAGGCCAGGAGTTGGAGACCAGCCTGGCCAACATAGTGAAACCCCATCTCTACTGGAAATACAAACATCAGCTGGGTATGGTGGCGGGCAGGGTGAGGCAGGAGAATCTCTTGAATCCAGAAGACTGAGGTTGCAGTGAGCTGAGATCACACCACTGCACTCCAGCCTGGGCCACAGAGTGAGACTGTCTCCGAGGTGCTCGCCATCATTCTCCAGATGTCAGTTGTCCCCTTTTCTAGGAAGCTGTCTCTGATTGCTGCAGGCTGACTGAACTTACTCCGTGAAGGGGGCCAGCCCCTCCACACCTGTGGATATTTCTCATCAGGTGGGACGAGAGACTGAGAAAATAAGTAAGACACAGAGACAAAGTATAGAGAACGAAAAGTGGGCCCAGGGGATCGGCGCACTCAGCATATGAGGACCCGAGCCGGCACTGGTCTCTGAGTTCCCTCAGTATTTTTTGATCATTATCTCTATCATCTTGGAGATGGGGATGTAGCAGGGCAACAGTGGGGAGAGGGTCAGCAGGAAAACATGTGAACAAAGGTCTCTGTGTCATAAATAAGTTTTTTTTTTTTTTTCTTTTTTTGAGACGGAGTCTCGCTTTGTCGCCCAGGCTGGAGTGCAGTGGCCGGATCTCAGCTCACTGCAAGCTCCGCCTCCCAGGTTACGCCATTCTCCTGCCTCAGCCTCCCGAGTAGCTGGGACTACAGGTGCTCGCCACCGCGCCCGGCTAGTTTTTTGTATTTTTTAGTAGAGACGGGGTTTCACCGTGTTAGCCAGGATGGTCTCGATCTCCTGACCTCGTGATCCACCCGTCTTGGCCTCCCAAAGTGCTGGGATTACAGGCTTGAGCCACCGCGCCCAGCCAATCATAAATAAGTTTAAGGAAAGGTGCCGTGCTTTGATGTGCACTATACAAACATCTGGGTGCATTAAAGAGCAGTTTTGCCGCTAGCATGTCTTACCTCCAGCCCTAAGGCATTTTTCTCCTATCTCAGTAAATAGAACATAAGATTGAGTTTTATACCGAGACATTCTATTCCCAGGGACTAGCAGGAGACAGATGCCTTCCTCTTATCTCAGCTGCAAAGAGGCCTTCCTCCTTTACTAATCCTCCTCAGCACAGACCCTTTATGGGTGGTGTCGGGCGGGCTGGGGGCTAGGGTTACAGATTAACAGCATCTCAAGGCAGAAGACTTTCTCTTAGTACAGAACAAAATGGAGTCTCTTATGTCTACTTCTTTCTACATAGACACAGTAACAGTCTGATCGCACTTTCTTTTCCCCACATTCTGGGATCTCACAGCTCCTGGGCTCCCTCATCCCAGCCCTGAACACTGGGCTGTGGCTCTTTGGTAATGGGGGTGTGTACCCCACTGGACAGGGAGGCTGGTGAGGGCAGGGACCAGAGCTTTCCTGATCCCTGCTCTGTCCCCAAATTCACCCCACAGAGAAGTGTGCATGCAGCAGGCACTCAGTACACATATGCTGAACACCTGAGTGCCACTGACAGCTGCGGAGACACTGGGGCAATCTGTGTTTCTCAGCCTGGCGTCGGGGGTTAAGGGGGCTGGAATTACTCAGCGAGGTTCGGAGGTCGCACGCCCTTCCAGAGCAGTGGAACTCGGGGGCCAGGTGGAACTCGGTGTAACAGAGCCCCTGTGGTCGCGCCCCGTCTCAGAACCCGGTGCGGGAGACGCTCTCCCCGCCCGAAGAGGGAAGGCGGGCGGGACTCCCCAACCGGCTTGCCCGGGTCCCCCTGGGCTCCATGAATAACCAGGCGCGGACCCCAGCCCCCTCCTCGGCGCGGACCTCAGCCCCCTCCTCGGCGCGGACCTCAACTTCAGTCCGGGCTTCTACCCCGACCCGGACACCGACTCCACTCCGGACTCCGACTCCAGTCCGAACTCGGACCCCGATCCGGACCCAGACTCCAGTCCTAACTCCGTCTCCGGCCCGGCCTCCCGCTCTGGTCCAGACTCCCGCTCCAGCCCACATCCCCACTCAGGTCCCGACTCCTGCTCTGGCCCGGATACCCCGTCCGGTTCCGCCTCCTGCTCGGGCCTGGATCCCTACTCCGGTCCGTGCTCCTGCTCCCCTCCGGAACCCAACTCCGGTCCCGACTCCGGCTGGGACCCTGACTCCTCCAGTCCGGGTCCCAGCCCCAGTCCCAGCCCCAGCCCCAGTCCCAGCCCCAGCCCCAGCCCCAGCCCCAGCCCCAGTCCCAGTCCCAGCCCCAGCCCCAGCCCCAGCCCCAGCCCAGGTCCTGGCGGGGATTCGGACCGCGCTCCCCGCCTTGGACTCCTACCCGGCCCCGGCCCCGGCCCTACCTTTGGATCCGCCCCCGGAACCTGCTCCGGATCCGCCCCCGGAATCTGCCCCGGAGCCGCTTTTGTCGCCCGAGGAGGACCCTGAGCCGGCGCCGAGCCTGAAGCTCATCCCGTCGGTCTCCAGCGAGGCCGGGCCCGCCCTGGGGCCCCTTCCCGCTCACACTCCTCTGGTCGCGAACTCATCCGGGCCCACCCTGGACTTCACCTTCAGGGCAGACCCGTTGGCCACCGGCCTGGCAGATCCCCACATGCCCAGCCCTGTTCCCGCGCCCATCCTGGGGACCATCCCGTCGGCCCTCCCCTTACAGAATTCGACGGAAACCTTCGTCTCCACCAGCGAGAACTTCGCGCTGGACAAGAGGGTCCTGATTCGAGTGACCTACTGGTGAGGACCTCACACACGCCTCTCCCAACCCCCGGGGACAGGGCCGGCGGTGGGGGCTGGGTCTCCGGGGACGTGGAGGTCAGGGTCGGGGTAGGGCGAGGGGAGGGATTCAGGTAGAGCCCCAGAATCCCAGTTCCCAGATTGGAAACTCGCTCTTGTCTCTCATTCTCTTTGGGGCGGGAGGACTTCAGGTTCAAATCCCTGCTTTGGATCTGAGCTTCATTCATTCATCCCCGCGGGCCAAGTGCCAGGCCTGTACTGGGGATGGGGTGCTGAGCAGAGCGACCTGCTTTGCTCCTCAGCAAAACCGACACAAAGACACCGCACATGATGGGGGCTCTGGCTTCCCTTCCCAGCCTCTCTCCTG
>NW_022307031.1:330-3237 GCF_002776525.5 Piliocolobus tephrosceles | reverse complement strand
CCCCTTCTCTCTCTCTCTCTCTCTCTCTCTCTCTCTCTCTCTCTCTCTCTTTCTCTCTTTCTCCTCTTCTGCCCAGGCAGTCTCTCCTGCTCTCTGTCTCCCCACCTCACTCACTCTCTGTTTTGTTTTTGTTTTTGTTTCAGACAGGGTCTTGCTTTATTGCCCAGGCTGAAGTGCAATTTTGCACTCACAGCTCACTGCAGCCTCGACCTCTAGGGCTCAAGCGATCCTCCCACCTCAGCCTCCTGAGTAGCTAGGACTACAGGCGTGCACCACCATGCCTGCCTTTTTTTTTTTTTTTTTTTTTTTTGAGCAGAGTTTCACTCTTGTTGCCCAGGCTGAAGTGCAATGGCGCGATCTCCGCTCACTGCAACCTCTGCCTCCCGGGTTCAAACAATTCTCCTTCCTCAGCCTCCGGAATAACTGGGACCACAGGCACGTGCCACCACGCCCGGCTGATTTTGTATTTTTTTTTTAGTAGAGTCGGGGTTTCACCATGTTGGACAGGCTAGTCTCTATCTCCTGACCTTGTGATCCACCTGCCTTGGCCTCCCAAAGTGCTGGGATTACGGGCGTGAGCCACTGCGCCTGGCCCCTAATTTTTTAATTTTTTGTAGAGACGGGGTCGGGGATGGGATGCGGGGGCAGTATCACTATGTTGCCCAGGCTGTTCTTGAACTCCTAGATTCAAGCAGTCCTCCTGCCTCAGCCTCCCGAAGAGCTGGGATTACAGGTGTGAGCCGCCGGGCCCAGCCTGTATCTTCCCTTTCCCAGAGTGTTGTGTGTTTCTCCTTCTCCCTATCTCGGTTCCCTCATCTCTGGCCTCTTTCTTACTCTCCATCTTCTCTTTTCTGTCTCTTTCTCTGACTCAATGGATTCATGGATTTATGTATTCATTCATTCATTTGACAACTACTTCTTCAGCACCCACCATGTTCCAGGCCCTATTGGCATCAGGGACACAGCAGTGAACAAGACAGAGATCCCTGTCCTTGTGGCTCCCACGGGCTGGTGTGGAGGGGCAAGCAATAAACAATAATATGACCCCTGGAAAATGATCTCATATGTGAGGAGGTGATACGTACTGTGAACAAAAGGCATTTTGGGGGGTTGCAGTTTTAGCTGGGGTGGTCAGGAAGGCCTCACTGAGAAGGGAATATATGAGAGAAGCCCTGACGGAAAGAGAAAAGGAGTTGTGTGGATGCTGTGGGGAGAGCATTCGGCTGAGGGAACTTCCAGTGCAAAGGCCCTGAGGTAGGGCATACTTGGGGTGTTGAAAGATGAGCTAGGGGCCAGGCCTGTAATCCCAGCACTTTGGGAGGCCGAAGATGGTGGATCACGTGAGGCCAGGGGTTCGAGACCAGCCTGGTCAACATGGTGAAACCCCATCTCTACAAAAAATTCAAAAATTAGTTGGGTGTGATGGTGCATGTCTGTAATCCCAGCTACTTGGGAAGCTGAGTGGGAGAATCGCTGGAACCCACGAGGTGGAAGGTTGCAGTCAGTCGAGATCACACCACTGCTCTCCAGCCTGGGCGACAGAGCAAGACTCTGTCTCAAAAAAAAAAAAAAAAAAAAAAAACAAATCGGGCACGGTGGCTCATGCCTGTAATCCCAGCACTTTGGGAGGCCAAGGCAGGTGGATCATGAGGTCAGGAGATCGAAACCATCCTGACCAACATGGTGAAACCCTGTCTCTATTAAAATACAAAAAAATTAGCCAGGCGTGGTAGGGGTCGCCTGTAGTCCCAGCTACTCGGGAGGCAGAGGCAGGAGAATGGCGTGAATCTGGGAGGCAGAGGTTACAGTGAGCTGAGATCATGCTGCTGCACTTCAGCCTGACAACAGAGCGAGACTCCGTCTCAAAAAAAAAAAAAAAAAAAAGACGGAGAAAGAAAGAAAGATGAGCTGGGGGCTTCTGTGGCTGGCACAGGGTGAATGAGTTGGGGATCCCCTGAGCTGGGGAAGATACTGATGCGGTGTCTTCCCTGGTCTCTCTCTAACTTTCTCCTCCTGCTCTTGGCCTCCAGTGGCCTCTGAAGCTATAGCCTTCGGGTGAGTAGTTTTGGCTTTGGAGGTAGGGGGAGCCTGAAGCAGGAAGACTGGGAGGAGTCCCTGTTTCCCCTCCCCTGCGACTGCATGACCCCATCTCCTGCCCTCAGTACATTCTACTGAAAAACAGCCTGGAGCAGCAATTTCCAAATCACCTACTCTTTGTAAGTGTGTGGGGGTCCTGGGGGAGAGGGGAGTGGTCAGGGATCTGAGATCCCCAAAGGGCTTGGAGGGGAGATCTTAGCCTCCCCTACCCCCCGCCATCTCCTCCCAGGAGGAGGACAGAGCTGCCCAGGCTACAGGGGAGTTTGAGGTGTTTGTGAACGGGAGACTGGTCCATTCCAAGAAGGTGATTCTGAGTAAGGGACCGGGACAGGGAGGCGGGGTGGTGCTGAGGTCCTGGGGGTGGGAGACCTGTGTGCTTTCTCCCCTCTGTGCCCAGAGGGGTGATGGCTTTGTGAACGAGTCCGGGCTGCAGAAAATTGTGAGCGTTATCTATGAGGAGATCAAGAAAAGGTAGCCGGCAAGGGGTGGAGCTGGAGGTGAGCGGGGAGCTCCCAAGGCTGTGGTGGGAGGGGTGGGGGCTGGGTAGGAGGATGGGGCAGGGCTCTGTCTCAGTCCTGATCGTTGCTCAGCCACTCCTCACTGTTAGAATCATGACAAGTCACCTACACCCTTTTCTGAGCCTCAGTTTCCTCATCTGTAAGCCCCTGGGGTAGGACTGTGTTCAGTGAGTTTGAAAAATAGCAAGGAGGCAGGGCGCAGTCCTAGCACTTTGGGTGGCTGAAATGGCAGATCGCTTGAGCCCAGGAGTTCGAGACCAGCCAGGGCAACATAACGAGACTCTGTCTCTAC
>NW_022307031.1:0-320 GCF_002776525.5 Piliocolobus tephrosceles | reverse complement strand
TAAGTAAGTAAGTAAGTAAGTAAGTAAATTAGCTAGGCACAGTGGCTCACGCCTATAATTCCAGCACGTTGAAAGCCTGAGGTGTGTGGATTGCTTGAGCCCAGGAGTTAGAGGCTGCAATGAGCTCTGACTGAGCCACTACACTCTAGCTTGGGTGACAGAGCAAGACCCTGTCTCTACAAGAAAAAAAAAGGGGGGGATGGGCACGGTGGCTCAAGCCTGTGATCCCAGCACTTTGGGAGGCTGAGGTGGGTGGATCACGAGGTCAGGAGATCGAAACCATCCTGGCTAACACAGTGAAACCCTGTCTCTACTAAAAA
>NW_022307030.1:1137-1928 GCF_002776525.5 Piliocolobus tephrosceles | reverse complement strand
GGGAGCTCATTGTCCTGCAGGAGAGGAGGAGGCCCACATCACAGAAGAGGCTTGTATCTTTTCAGGGCTCTTCTCTGAGAAAAGAAGCCACACCATGACACAGGCAGAAAGAGGAAGCCAGGAATGGGAGATGGCCACAATCCCAGTCACTGGAATGCTGGCCTCACTGGACAAGCCACCCGTTTGGCACCCCTCCCCTAAGCCCATGGCAGTGGCACGGTGCTCTCCCCTGCCTGGGCTCTGGCCTCTGCTGCGTCCTCCCTCTGGCTGTGTATCCCCTGTTTCTCCGGGGCTTAGATGCTTCCTGGTCTGGCTGGATGTCTTCCATAGGGATCACTTCCCAGTCCGTCAGGGAGACACTTCCTGGAGATCCCTGTCATGATTGTTTCTCTCTGCAAACCTGCTTCGGTTGGAGCCGATTTCCACCGGGGGAGGGGGAGCTTCAGGGCGCCTGCTGGGGTCTCAGGACTCCACTTCAGATCCGATTCTGGACCCTCCGTGTGAGAAAGCATGGGCTGAGCACATCTAGTGAGGCAGGCAGGGTCTCTCTGCAACCCACAATCATCCCACAGTCCTCAAGGCCTGCTGTCCACTGAAACTTCACTGACGCATCTGAGCCCTCTGCCTCCCTCCTCATTTGAAAGACAAGTCCTTGTCTTCTGGGACAGGTGCTGTCGCATTTCCTCTGCACACGTAGTCTCATTCCTGAGAATGAGACTCTTCTCTGCTCCTGGGTGGATTGACCCCCTGAAACTTTGGACCGGCCACTAGATCCCAGGTGTTCTTGGATT
>NW_022307030.1:853-1127 GCF_002776525.5 Piliocolobus tephrosceles | reverse complement strand
ACTAGATCCCAGGTGTTCTTGGATTTTCCCTGGCATTCATAGAAAGGCCACCTATGCAAGGCTTCCACAGGGTACATGCCTGAACACCATAGATTCTTTCACCTTCGCCCCATATGCCCTTGGCCAGCTCGGAATCGCCCCTGAACCTCTTGACACGTGTGCTGGAAAGCGGGATCAGCTTGCAGGAGCCCCACGCCCTTTCTAATCAGGGCAGCCAACTGCTCTTTCAAAGGAGGGAGGCCGAGGGCTCACGGGTCTCTGAACTTTCAGCTGA
>NW_022307030.1:0-843 GCF_002776525.5 Piliocolobus tephrosceles | reverse complement strand
TGTCTCTGCGCCCCTGCTGTATGACTGTCTGTGTGTGTATGTGTTTGCGTGTCTCCCATTTTGGCTTCTCTCTCTGTCTCTCACTCTCTGTGACATTCTTCCCGTCTCTCTGTCCGTTGTTGTGAGTGTGTGTGTGTGTGTGTGTGTGTGTGTGTGTGTGTCTGTCTGACGGGAGGAAAGTACCCTGGGTGCCAAAAAGCGATTCCTTGCCTGTCGGCCTGTCTTTGCTGAGCCTCCCTCCGCATCTGTGCCTGGGTCACGTGTCCGCTTGTCAACTGTTTTCGCCGCGGTTCCACTTTGGGTTTGTGAAGGCCTCGACCACGTGAGGAGATGCGTGGCTCCCGGAGCAGTTGAAATCTCATCCCTATCCTGCGCGGCCTCTTTTCATTGATCAAGACGAACATACTGCAGCCACAGACAAAAGCCCCACGGGAGCTCATTGTCCTGCAGGAGAGGAGGAGGCCCACATCACAGAAGAGGCTTGTATCTTTTCAGGGCTCTTCTCTGAGAAAAGAAGCCACACCATGACACAGGCAGAAAGAGGAAGCCAGGAATGGGAGATGGCCACAATCCCAGTCACTGGAATGCTGGCCTCACTGGACAAGCCACCCGTTTGGCACCCCTCCCCTAAGCCCATGGCAGTGGCACGGTGCTCTCCCCTGCCTGGGCTCTGGCCTCTGCTGCGTCCTCCCTCTGGCTGTGTATCCCCTGTTTCTCCGGGGCTTAGATGCTTCCTGGTCTGGCTGGATGTCTTCCATAGGGATCACTTCCCAGTCCGTCAGGGAGACACTTCCTGGAGATCCCTGTCATGATTGTTTCTCTCTGCAAACCTGCTTCGGTTGG
>NW_022307029.1:0-3363 GCF_002776525.5 Piliocolobus tephrosceles | reverse complement strand
CGTGCTGCTTGTAAGCCTTCCTCTCGGCCATCTCCCACTGCAAGGTTTGAGCAAAGAGCTGTGGGGAGAAAAATACATCCACATTCTGACCTGGCAGACTATGTCCAAAAGCAAGGAAAACAAACAAACTTACCTGGTTGTCAAGAGCCTTTCTTGCAGAAGGGGTGATCTGAAAAAGCCAACACATGAGAAATTGAATGTTGAGAGAATCTAAGGGCCATGGCATCGTCTGCATCAGCACTGAACAATCCTGCAACCGTGGGGAGGAAGGTCCTTACTTTGTGTCTGTAGGAGTCCTCTGCCTGCCGCCGCAACTCTTGCGCACCTTGAAACGATTCCCTATGGATTACAATCACTTTCATCAGATAAAGCATCACTTTCAGGATGATTTTAAATAATCTGCCATGTTTCTGTTATCCTCACAACTGTACCCTTACACAATCTATCTATAGCTAGAAAACATATTTCAGATGGCTATAAAAGTACAGTCTGGGCCGAGTGCAGTGGCTCACGCCTGTAATCCCAGCACTTTGGGAGGCCAGGGTGGGTGAATCACAAGGTCAGGAGATCGAGACCATCCTGGCTAATACAGTGAAACCCCATCTCTACTAAAAACACAAAAAATTAGCCGGGCGTCGTGGCAGGCACCTATAATCCCACTACTCGGGAGGCTGAGGCAGGGGAATCGCTTGAACCTGGGAGGCGGAGGTTGCAGTGAGCTGAGATCACACATTGCACTCCAGCCTGGGTGACAGAGTGAGATTCTGTCTCAGAAAAAAAAAAAAAAAAAAAAAAAAAAAGGACAGTCTGATCCAAACTGTTGCTATATTGATTTCTCCTCTTTTGCTTAATGCCTGCTAACTTCTGAGTAGACAATTTCCTTCCCCATTCTCAGTATATCCCTAATTCGTCTTTCATTGGGTATCTTTTATCATAAAGCTCTATTCTCTTTTGTATTAATATCCTTGCATGTTTCACAGGGCAGAAACAGCTGGGCTTATATACAGGCATAGTCCTTTTGAAGGATGTGGTTGATTCTACGACAACACACTTTCCTAAGGATGACAACTCACACCACCTCTAGAATGGCTGGTATGAACTGAGTTTCCACACAGTCTAGCTGTTAATGGGGTCAGGAGATGTTTTACTACTTCACATCTTTTGGTCACTGGTAAATCTTAAGGTACTTTGTTTTCTCTTTTGTGAACTCTCTCTCTCTCTCTCTCCATATGTCTTCTGACCATTTGTTTCTATTTCTCTATTTACTAGGTCTCAACATTGTACAAAGGTTAAAAACAACACCCAAGAGGGTGGGGTTCAGTTTCTGAACTCACTTGTAGGTGTGTATTTTTTTCATAACCAATTTCCCATTTTCCTCTGCCTCTGATAGCTGCTTCTCCTTTGCTGCTGGCTCACGTTCTTTCATTCTCAGCTTCCTGAGATTAGAAGGGACAGAAATGCACACACATGATTCACTAGCCTGCGTGGGATCCTCTCTGCCCTTCTGGCATCTGAAGGCTGTGATTCAAAAGTCTCTCCCGCAACCTTCCTACAAACGAACCAACTGATTCTCACAACCGAAGGGAGAACTGACACCTCCCCTTGAGAGACAAAGAAAAATCACACTCTGGACTGCTAGCAAGTCACGTGTCATTTCCAGCTCATCTTCATAGTTCTATAGTCCTATTCTTTAGTAAATAAAGACTATTAAAAGCTTCTATGAGGTGCACTATGTGTGTCTCTGGGGTCAGTTTTGTGCTTGACACAGCAAAAGCCCATTTTCAGTGTGAAAAACCAGACCTCCCCAACTCATCACAACTAACTCCATCGGGAGCAGAGGATTGCTCCTCATCTGACTCCTCCTGTGGAAGACCTGATTCTCAGTCAGAGGCTGATGCCAGAACCCAATCAGTCTCAGAGAGATCCTTCCAGAATATGGTGTCATTAACCCTGCAGTTCACTACTGCATTTTGCCATGATTCAGGACTGGAACTCTTGTCACTGACTTTAAAGATCCTGGTTGAGAGAAAAGGCAATCTGAATGCTGAGCGCATCTATTGGGTTAGAAATGATTGGAATGGCTCCTAAGTCAGGGTGTTATGTCCTGAAAATAGGTGACAACTACAAACCATCCACCCTGGTGTTGACTGACTCTAACAAGGTTCAGTTCACAGAGAGTGAGGGTAGAAAAAGGAAATGGCCTAAAACGGTAGGTTTGCTGTGTTGCCCTCACACTACTTGATTCATGGTGCTGATCCTAAGGATCTCACCTGATACTTGATTTTATAGGAAGGATGTATAAAATTCAAAGAACCCTAGGAAACAGGGACAAACACACTTCAAAGAGAAAGTTGATGCACTTGTTTCTGACCACAGGGCATCCTTTAGCACATGCTGTCTGGAGTGGCCTTAAGCACGGAGTGTGTGGTGAGGTCCTGAGGATGCAATGGGAGCAGGGTCCTGTTCCCACTCTAAAGGAGCTCACAGTTTAATGCAAATGAGAAGCCAGTGAGGACATCACTACTCCTGCTGTGCGCTTGGGAACTAGAAACACAAAACCTGACTCTGGAGGGAAGCTAAGGAAGCGTTCTGCTCTTGAGTTGACGTAAGTGCATCTGAAGCTTCTGATCTCCCATAAGAACAATGGGGGACACCAAACAGAATATAAAACCCATGATTGAATGCATCAAATTGCTAACATGGCAGAAAAGAGACATGAGGTCAAGATGGAGAAGAAGGAAACCCAGGACGAAGGTCGGCCTCGCATTTGGAACCCATATCCCTGAGTTTCATTGCTGAATTCCAGCAGGGACTACGAGATGCAAAGAATCAGAGCAGCTTTTGTACGCATGCATGGGATTAGATGGAAAACAAGTGGATTGAGGGTCTGGCAATGAAGGCGACCCGTACTGAAGTCCACTGGCTCTGGTTGAGACCCAGAAGAGTCACACACCAGAATAGAGGTGGATAGGAAATACCCTGGCCTTTGTAGGGACCGAGCCTGCACCAATGACCTTAATTGCTGCCTGACCAACCCCCAGAAGTAGACTCCCATCTCTTCTGCAGCAAGATAACATGCTAGTAGGCCTCAATTCATTCCTAAATATTTTTTAACAAGTATCTCACATTTAACAAAAAAAGATCAGTCATATGGCAGCAAAATACAATGTAATATGACCAAAATCTGAAAGACTGTGAAAATGAATCTGGAGGTGACCCAAGCATTAAATTCAACAATCCAAGCCAGGTGCCGTGGCTCACTCTGGGAGGCCGAGGCAGGCGGATCACCTGAGGTCAGGAGTTCAAGACTAGCCTGGCCAACATGGTGAAACCCTGTCTCTACTAAAAATACAAAAATTGGGC
>NW_022307028.1:0-1709 GCF_002776525.5 Piliocolobus tephrosceles | reverse complement strand
TAATGTATATGGGTTGCTTAGTTTTTACCAATATCAGGATCATAAAAGGGTAGTAAATGTTAAAATACAGTGGCAATGGCATAGAATGCACCTTCCACAGAGTGATCCTAGCAGATAGTGGACTAACAAAGGCAGCAAAAGTCTCAAGACTATTTTGTTTATTCCACATTTATTCTATGACTCTTTTAAGCGAGATATTAGAGATAGAGGAGAAAGGTGGCATCCCTGATTACACAGATCTTAGAGCTTACTATAAATAATCATGTCTATATGGATAAATGTCATTCATTCATTCAATCATTCTCTTAATGCCCTTCAACCAATGCCACTAGGAGCACACAAATAATCGAACAATGGGGACTGGTGAGGTATCACAAAAGAAAGTGTTAACAGGACTTAAAATAGTAATCAGGTTTGTGTTAGGTGATCTTGATGAGGACTCAGTGAAATAGGGATTGACTCTGGATGGATGCTGTCACAATATGGGTTATTCTATGCTGAGTATCTTAAAAAATTTTTACCTCGAAAGTGAGAAGAACACAGAGAAGCTGAAGCTGTGATTGTAAGAGAAACACTAATCACTCATATGAGCCAGGATGGGGGATATTTGGCCATTTTTGTGGTTTAAGCAATGTTATGATTTTGTCTTGATTCATCAGAGTCACTGAGTGCCCTTGTCTAATGTTGGTGTTCTGTGGCTTCATATCCAACAGGAACACAGCAAAGCCAATCTGTGAGTGCCAGGCCTGCCCTGGGCCATCATGGGCTACTTTTCTCTTTCTCATGTCACTTATTCAACTCGCATTTAATTTTTTTTTATTATTTCACAAGTAATACATAGTATTTTAGAAAATTTGAAAAATACAAAAATGTTGAAGGATGAAAAAAATCACTCATAATCCATCCATCAAATATGAAATATGTGTATGGTTCTGAAGTCACAAGTATACATTTGGTAACCCCAGCTCTCAGAAAAGAATTGAGGTTCATTGTTACAGTCCATACATTAGAATTACATATTTGAGGATGGTCAAAAGACATTTTCAGGGTGGTGAGAACATTTAGTAAAGGTGCCACAGAGAAGAAGTAGTATTTAGCTGGGCGTTGACAGATGCATAATTTCTGCCAGTTTTAAACTGAGTCCACTGTGAGCACACGTGACCACTGGGAAAGTCATATTATGTGAGGAACACTTTGAGTGCTGTGAAGAATTAACTCCTTTTGATTCTCTTTTGACCAGAGGCCACTATGGAAGTATTTCCTACAAGGGAAGCTGAAGATCAAATAGATACTTGGCCGAGTAGTTTGTAGAATGGGATTAAAAACATATATGTTAGAGTATGTTTTCAGAACAAAATAAATGCATGCCAAAAGAGCATAGTACTGAGCCTGGCAAATGCTTGCTGCATGGTCAATGGTCCTGCCTCATGGGTTTCTCATGCTCTTCCCAGTGAGGATGCTAATCCCATGGGAAACAAGCACTGCTGAATGAGAGAACACTTTCTCAATGGAAGAAAAACTGTACTTAAGGAGATAGAAATCAATCATTGAGTCTTTGTAGTAATTTCACCTGACTTTGAAGGATAAAAGCAATTCAGAGATTGTGCTTCAGTGCTAAGAGTATTCTCTGCTTTCCAAATCAGTCAGTCTTTCAAAACTCCTTTTTTCCAGGTTACTATTAAATACAGAATTTAAAATATTCTGACAGC
>NW_022307027.1:0-2363 GCF_002776525.5 Piliocolobus tephrosceles | reverse complement strand
ATTCCATTCCATATTCCATTCCATTCCATTCCATTACATTCCGTTCCATATTCCATTCCATTCCATATTCTATTCCAATCCTTTCTTATCCTTTTCATTCCACTCCATATTCCATTCCTTTGCATTCCATATTCCATTCCATTCTATTCCATGTTCCTTTCCATTCCATTCCATTCCATACTGCATTGCATGTCATTACATTCCATATTCCATCCCATACAATATTCCATTTCATTTCATTTTATTCCGTTTCATTCCATTCCATTTCTTATTCCTTTTCCTTCGGTTTGTTTCCGTTCTGTTCGTTATCATTCCATTCCATACCATTCTATAAACCATTCCATATTCCTTTGCATTCCATATTCCATTCCATTCAATATAAGATTCCATTGCATTCCATTTCATATTCCGTCTCATTCCATTCCATATTTCATTCCATTCCATATTCCATTTCATTCCATATTCCATTCCAATGCATTCCATATTCCATTCCATTGAATTCCATTCTATATTTCATTCCATTCCATTCCTGTCAATTCCATTCCATATTCCATTCCTTTCCATATTCCATTCCATTACATATTCCTTTTATTTCCAGTCCATTCCATTCCTTTTCATATTTCATTCCATTCCATTCCATATTCCATACAATTCCATATTCCATTCCATTTCATATACCATTTTATTTTATTGCATTCCATATTCCATTCCATATTCCATTCCATTCCATTTCATTCCATATTCCATTTCACTTCATTACATTTTCCATTCCATATTCCATTCCTTTCCATATTCCACTCCATTTCGTATTCTATTTCGTAACATATACCATTCCATTCCATATTCTATTCCATTCCATTTTCGATTTCACACCATATCACATTTAATCCCATATTCCATTCCATTCCACTCCATATTCCATTCCATTCCATTCCATTCCATTCCATTCCATATTCCATTCCTTTCCATATTCCACTCCATTTCGTATTCTATTTCATAACATATACCATTCCATTCCATATTCTATTCCATTCCATTTTCGATTTCACACCATATCACATTTAATCCCATATTCCATTCCATTCCACTCCATATTCCATTCCATTCCATTCCATTCCATTCCGTATTCCATTCCATTTTCCATTCCATTCCATTCCATTACATTCCATATTCCATTTCATTCTATTCCATATTCCTTTCCATTCCATTTCATATTCAATTCCTTTCCATTTTCCATTCGTTTCCAATACATTACATATTCCATTCCATTGCATTTCATATTCCATTCCAATCTTTCTGTTCCGTTCGATTCGATTCCATTCCCTATTCCATTCCATTCAGTATTCCTTTCCTTTATGTATTCCTTTCCAGTCCATTCCATTTCATTCCATTCCATATACCATTTCATTCCATTCCATTCACTATTCCATTCAATATTGCATTCCATTCCATTTCATTGAATATTCCATTCCCTTCTATTCCATATTCCATTCCATTCCATATTCCATTCCATTCCATATTCCATTCCATTCCATATTCCATTTCATACCATATTCCATTCCATTCCATATTTCATTCCTTTCCATTTTCCATTCCATAACACATTCCATTCCACTCCATATTCCATTCCATTCCATTTCATTCCATTCCATTCTGTATTGCATTCCTTTCCGTTCCTTTCTGTTCCATTCCATTTCATATTCCATTTCATTTCATTGCATTCCATACTCCATTCCATTCCATATTCCTCTCCATTCCATTTCATTTCATATTCCTTTCTGTTCCATGTTCCATTCCGTTCTATTCCATATTCCATTCCATTCCAAACTTCATTCCATTCCATTCCATTCCATATTGCATTCCATTCCATTCTATTCCATTCTTATTTCATTCCATTACATTCCATATTTCATTCCACTCTATACTATTCCTTTCCATATTCCATTCTCTTCCACATGCCATTCCATTCCTTTCCATATTGCTTTTCATTCCATTACATTCCATTCTTTTTCCATTCCATTACATTCTATATTCCATTCCATTTCATTCTATTCCATTCCATATTCCATTCCATTCCATTCCGTTCCATATTCCATTCCATTTCATATTCCATTCCATTCCATATTCCCTTCCATTCCATTTCATTCAGTTCCATATTCCTTTCCATTCTATTTCATTACATTCCATATTCCATTCCATTCCATATTGCATACCATTCCATTTATCATTTTTTCCATTCCATATTTCATTCCATTCCATTCCATATTTCATTCCGTTCCATATTCCATTGCATTTAATATTCCATTCCATTCCTTTCCACTCCATTCCATATTCCATTCCATTCAATTTCATTCTAATTCATT
>NW_022307025.1:0-2074 GCF_002776525.5 Piliocolobus tephrosceles | reverse complement strand
CCATGCTTGCTCATGCATGCCAGGAGTCACAGTAGCATGGTGGAGTGCACGTGCATCAGCTGGGGTAGGGTACCAGCAGGAGTGGGCCTTGACATTCCTGTGTGTGCTCATACTAGCAGCAGCAATGATAGAATGCTGGTGGGAGCAGGGCTGCCATTGTTCTTGTACACATTTACACTGGCAGTGGCAGGTGCATGACAGGTGGGCGATTAGGGTAAGGTTGCTGGAATCTGAGTGAGCGTTCCCACCGGTAATGATGGCATGGCTGAGTGCCTACACATCATCAGGGGATGGGTGGGGTAGTAGTTGTCCTTCCACCTGCAGCATTGTTTGGTGGGGTCTGTGCTTATATAGGGGCAGGTAGGGTGTGGGGAATAAGCCACCGTGTGTGCCAGCAAAGCAGTGTGGAAATGGCTATGGGCAGGTGTGTACTGGCAAAATGGTGGGGGAAGGCTGCAGAGGGAGAAGAGGAGCGTGCAGGGACGCTGCAGGTAGGCTGACACATGTTGGCAGTGGCTGGTCTACTGGAGCTCTCTGATGGTCAGGTGTGGTCTTTTGGTAAAACAACAATAATGCGGGCACTGAGAGGCACCCTGGTTGGGCATCCAAAGCTGTGCTGCAAGTGGGCACAGCCAGGCTGGGGCCCCAGGAGAGGCAAGTGGACCAGAGAACACTCAGATCAGACTGGCCCTGTCTCACAGGCAAGACCAATCTGCTCTGTCTAGGTCCAACAGTCACCTTATGGCTAAAGTCTCCTATAGGAGCATGTCAAGCCTTAGGGGATGGGAATCCTTGGTTGTAGTGCACTCCTGACATTCTCCCATCAACCTCTCTGGACTATATACAGGATGGACTCCCACCCCTGTAACCTCTTTAAGCAGCTCTCTGCCAAATCATGTGTCTGTGAGGGTCTTCAGGTTGCCTGCAGCTAAGATTCTGAGGTCCATGGTGAGAATTCACCGTTCCTTGCCTTTTCAGCTTACTCCTTCACTAGGAGTTACTGGAGGCCAGGAAGCAGTCCTAGTGCTCACTAGCGCCATCCAAGGTTTCCAGCTTTCTCCCTTTGCAACTCAGCATCCATGTCCCCGCTCCATCCATTCTCAATGCCTTCCCTTAAAAAATCTGCTCAGAGTGTGCCAATCTTCCCAGTGTTCCTCCTAGCTTTGTCTGATAGGCCATCTTGGCTCCCTCCCCTTCTCCTTTAAATCTGGACTGGCCTGTGACTGCTTAACCAATCAAATGCAATGGAAGTAATGCTGTGCAACTTCTAGGCAACTCTTGAAAAGGACTGGCAAAATTGGCTTTGTCTCTATTGGAAAGCTGCTTCCTGTCATACTTGCTCTCAGAACCCAGGCGCTATTCCGTGAGAAGCACAAGTCACATGCAGAGGCCATGAAGACAACCGAGCTAAGATAATAGTGTAGAGTCGTAGCTGCGTGCTCAGTGATTGCCAGCACAAATTGACAGTCACGTGAATGAGTCCTTTTGGTTGTCCAGCTCGTCAAGGACTCAGATGACTCCAGCCTTCTCTGGCATGTAATTTCAACTACATGAGGGACCCTAAGCAAGTACTTATTAGTTAATTCTATCCAACTCCAGAGATGTAAAACATCATAGGAAGAGTTAATTTGTAAATTTGGGGAATGATTTAATATGCAGCAAAACATAACTAGGATGGGCATCTTTAGAGCTACTTACTTTCATGGGTGTCTTCTCAGGGCTCCAATATTTAATTTTATATTCATAATTTTGTACTGTTTCCCATGAAGCAGTCCCCTCCAATTGTATAAGCTTCAGATACCCAGGATTTGCTCACTCTCTTACTTCCTCTAACCTCTCTTCTCTCCTCCTTTCTAGTTTGCTTTTCCCATTCTCTCTTTACCCAACCCTCTACCCACCTTTTGAGTAAACCTCGCTAATTTAGAACCGGCCAGTACTTTACAGTTTTAACATGTGCATGCCAATAAAGTTATTTGCTTTAACCTTGTGATCTCTTTGTTGCTTACTTACTATGAGTTCCAGTTCATCATATTTAGAGAAAACAACATGTCCCCATATGGTTGTGGAGCAGATT
>NW_022307023.1:0-1359 GCF_002776525.5 Piliocolobus tephrosceles | reverse complement strand
TTGCTCATTAGTTGATGCAGTTTCTTCCTAGCCTCGATGGTCTTTAGATTTTGGCATGTTTTTGCAATGGCTGGTACCGGTTGTTCCTTTCCATGTTTAGGGCTTCCTTCAGGGTCTCTTGTAAGGCAGGCCTGGTGGTGACAAAATCTCTAAGCTTTTGCTTATCTGTAAAGGATTTTATTTCTCCTTCACTGATGAAACTTAGTTTGGCTGGATATGAAATTCTGGGTTGAAAATTCTTTTCTTTAAGAACGTTGAATATTGGCCCCCACTCTCTTCTGGCTTGTAGAGTTTCTGCCGAGAGATCTGCTGTCAGTCTGATGGGCTTCCCTTTGTGGGTAACCCGACCTTTCTCTCTGGCTGCCCTTAAGATTTTTTCCTTCATTTCAACTTTGGTGAATCTGGCAATTATGTGTCTTGGAGTTGCTCTTCTGGAGGAGTATCTTTGTGGCGTTCTCTGTATTTCCTGAATTTGAATGTTGGCCTGCCCTGCTACGTTGGGGAAGTTCTCCTGGATGATATCCTGTAGAGTGTTTTCCAACTTGGTTCCATTTTCCCCCTCACTTTCAGGTACCCCAATCAGACGTAGATTTGGTCTTTGTACATAATCCCATACTTCTTGCAGGCTTTGTTCATTTCTTTTTCTTCTTTTTTCTTTTGGTTTCTCTTCTCGCTTCATTTCATTCATTTGATCCTCAATCGCTGATACTCTTTCTTCCAGTTGATCGAGTCGGTTACTGAAGCTTGTGCATTTGTCACGTATTTCTCGTGTTCATGGTTTTCATCTCTG
Organism: Piliocolobus tephrosceles; assembly: GCF_002776525.5. Lineage (NCBI taxonomy): Eukaryota > Metazoa > Chordata > Mammalia > Primates > Cercopithecidae > Piliocolobus > Piliocolobus tephrosceles. Next base: position 569 of record NW_022307023.1, on the reverse strand, counting down.
TCATTTCGTTTATGACCTTCTCTGCATCAATTAGGGTAGCTGTCAATTCTTCCACTCTTTTTTCAAGATTTTTAGTTTCTTTGCGCTGGGTATGTAATTCCTCCTTTAGCTCTGAGAGGTTTGATGGACTGAAGCCTTCTTCTCTCATCTCATCAAAGTCATTCTCTGACCAGCTATGATCCGTTGCTGGCGATGGGCTGTGCTCCTTTGCAGGAGGAGATGCGCTCTTAGTTTTTGAATTTCCAGCTTTTCTGCCCTGCTTTTTCCCCATCTTTGTGGTTTTATCTGTCTCTGGTCTTTGATGATGGTGACGTACTGATGGGGTTTTGGTATAGGTTTCCTTCCTGTTTGATAGTTTTCCTTCTGACAATCAGGACCCTCAGCTATAGGTCTGTTGGAGATTGCTTGAGGTCCACTCCAGACCCTGTTTGCCTGGGTATCAGCAGCAGAGGTTGCAGAAGATAGAATATTGCTGAACAGCGAGTGCACCTGTCTGATTCTTACTTTGGAAGCTTCCTCTCAGGGGTGTACTCCACCCTGCGAGGTGTGGGGTGTCAGACTGCCCCTAG
>NW_022307015.1:0-1168 GCF_002776525.5 Piliocolobus tephrosceles | reverse complement strand
GAAAAAAAAAAAAAAAAAAAAAAAAAAAAAAAAAAAAAAAAAAAAAAAACGAAAAACGAAAAACGAAAAACGAAAAACGAAAAACGAAAAACGAAAAAAAGGAAGAAAAGAGCGTACTTATAAAGTATCACGTTTTTACTTATATTTTTGGTCTTTACTATTTTATAATTCAAAAGTAAATACGCATTTTACTCATTTTCAACTTCTGGTATATCGTTTATATCTAAAACCGTAACAAGTGACTCTCTGTCTAAGTTTTCTTCTTTTAATGTTTTTTTTTTATTTAAACACTTTCCATTGTAGATAAGTATTTGATCTTTTTGTTTTATCTTCATTTCTTTTTCAACTTGTCCTTGTAGCAAGTCTACCGTATCCATATGGTTTAATTCGAAGTACTGTATGTTTTGTTAAAAAAAAAAAATAAAAAAAAACATGAGTAGGACTTAGTTAAGCATGTATTTATGTGTAATCAAGGACATGCAAAAAAAAAAAAAAAAAAAAAAAAAAAAAAAAAAAAAAAAAGGAAGTATTTTAAGTTGTTTACAAAACTATATGTACTATGCATCATTTTTTTTTTTTTTTTTTTTTTTTTTTTTTTGTTTTTTTTTCCCGATACATTACATTAACATTTCCAGTAGCTTGGTGCAATAAATAAATTATATAAGTAAGTGGAGGTGGGACAGGTAAAATATATATAATGTCATTTGGCTTGATTTTATAATCTTTAAAAGTTTTATCTAATTCTATTCGCTTATTTCTAACTTGATAAAAATAAAACTCACTTTGTTTTATAACATCATGTTCAATAAATACATTTCTTATAATGCTATTTTCTGTATATTCAATTTTTTTTAATATATTTCCTATGTCATTGACATATACAGTTTTTATATCCTTTTTACTCATATATTTATTAAAATCATATAAATGATCCATTTTTAAAAAATAAGCCACAGTAAAAATGTTTCTACAGGTGCACACTTTTATACTTTTATTTAGTTTAATAATTTATTTTTATGCGTTTATGTTATTTTTATACGCTTATGTTATTTTTATACGTTTATGTAAGAATAAAAACGACAATTACAAATGCGTTTTATTTTATCACTTTTTTTTTATGTGTAATATGTATAATCAAAATATCACACCTATGTGTTTAAAAAAAAAA
>NW_022307012.1:0-1715 GCF_002776525.5 Piliocolobus tephrosceles | reverse complement strand
AATAATTTAACAAGATATATACATATGTATAAATATATTTTTTTATTTCCTATATTTTAAATATTGTTAATAGTTTTAAACTCCAATTTTATGGAATGTTTTAATTTTATAATTAATTATATTATACCTTTTTTTTTGTGTGTATTTGTCATTGTTGTTGTTGTTGTTTTTTTTTTTTTTTTTTTTTTTTTTTTTTTTTTTTTTTTTTTTTTTTGTCAACAAATATTTTACTTTTGAAATAATTATAATTCGACTATCTTTAACTGAAATATATATATATTTATTCTTAACTGTATTAAAATTTTTGTTTTGTTTTTAAATTGTTAAAAAGATTATCTACTAGTCTCTATAGTGTATATAATATATATACATATACATGTTTTTTTAATATAAATATATATATATATATATATATATATATATATATATATATATTTATTTATTTATTTATTTATATGTATGTTGTAAAAAATGTCAACAGCAAATAGTGGCAGCACAAGCAATATGAGAAATAAAGAAGAGAATATCATTAGAATGAATGCTGAACAATTTCATTCACTAAATATGGAAAATAATAAAAATAGCTTATTAAAATATAATGGAAAAGTAAATAGCTCCATGAGTTTTAAATCAGGCAATAGTAATATATTTTATTCCCCTTCCAGTAATACTAATATAAATACTGAAGAAAATAGAACTAAAATAATATATAAACCGAATATTGAAGTAGTTAAAAAACAAAGGATGTACCAATTTCCAATTTTCAAAATGGAACTAAAGTTATAGAAGTTCCAGAAATTAAATATGTGAATAAATATGAATATGATGCTCCTGAAATTATTGAAAAGTATAAATATGTGCCAAAAGAGGTTATTAAATATAATATTATACAGAAACCAGTAATAACAAAAATATCAACAGAAAAAAAATATAAAAAATGTTCAATCCCATGAAAAAATAAATTATAATGGCCAAAATATTATACAAGATGGAAATAATTATATGAACGATGATGATCATAATAGTAATAATACACTTTATAAAGAGTCTAACTGGATTACAAAGTGTTGCGCCTCACCACAAAACGAGGATATGAATGAACATATTAATTATCCTTTATATGATTATGTAAACAGTAATAATTACAATGAATATGTATATAATTTAAATGATAGTAATAAGAACTATGATGATAGTTATATCAGGTATGGTAATTATGAAAACGTTCATGATAATTATGACAACGTTCATGATAATTATGACAATGTGCATAATAATAATGACAATGTGTATGATAATAATGACAATGTGTATGATAATTATGACAACTTGCATAATAATAATGACAACGTACATAATAATAATGACAATATGTATGATAATAATAGTAACATTTATAATAATAATAATAATAATAATAATAATAATAATAGAAATATTTATGAGATGAATGGTAATGTTTATAATATAACTGATAATTCAGTACCAAAACTGATGGAACCATTTGGTCCACAAATAGAAGTAAAAAAAAATGAAATGATAGAAAATGTATTTGTGCCAAAAGTGGAAAAAATTGTGGAAATAGAAAAAAAAAGTGAATATACCAATAAATTTACCAGTTCCATATATAGTTCCTAAACCTAAAATAATTAATGTAGATGTGCCTGTTTTTAAGTTTATTGATAAATATGTTCCTGTACCTGTTAATAAAAAAA
>NW_022307011.1:0-1060 GCF_002776525.5 Piliocolobus tephrosceles | reverse complement strand
CCCCGAAGCTGCCCTCATATGCTGTACTGGTGTTGAGTGCCTGTAGTGTTATGCACAGAGGGTACAAAACCCTTGGTGGGTCTATGAATCTGGAATCTGCATGATGGTGGCCTCCAGTGTGGAGCCTCCAACCCCGTATTCTTACTCCGCACTGCTCTAATAGAGGTTGCCCATGAGGCTCTGCCCTTTTGACAGCCTTCTGTCCGGACACCCAGGCATTTTCAGACATTTTCTGAAATCTAGACGGAGGCTCCCAAGCCTCTGGACTAGTGCTCTGTGAACCCGCTGGCTTAACACTAGGTAGAAGTCATGAAGGCTTATTGCTTGCACCCTCTGAAGCAGTGAACAATGCAGTTTTCAGCCAAGGTTCGAGCAAGAGCTGGGGCTGCAGGGATGCAGGCAGCAGTGTCCTGAGGCTGCACACAGCAGCAGGGCTGTGGGGCTGGCCCAGGAAAACATTCTTCTCTCCTAGGTCCCGGGGGCCTGTGACAGCAAGGGCTACTGCAAACATCTGTGAAATACCTCCAAGGCTTTTTCCCCCATTGTCTTGGCTATTAGCACCGGGCTCCATTTTATGCAAATTTCAGGAATCTTCATGAATTTTACCCCTGAGAGCCAGCTTTTCTTTTGACCACTTGGATAGGCTAGAAATGTTTCAAACTTTGGAGCTCTGCTTGTCATTTACATATAAGTTTCAACTTGAGGTCCTTTCCTTGGTCACACATGAGAGCACAGGCTGTTTGATACAGAAAGGACCCCTTCTGTGCTATGCTGCCTAGAGGTTCATTCCACCAGAAACACACTACGCCATCACCCTCACGTTTGAAGTTTCATAACCTTGGCTCCAGCTCCCAGTAAGTTCCTCAATTTGTTTTTTTAAATTATACCTTCTGTTCTAGGGAACATGTGCACAATGTGTAGGTTTGTTACACATGTATACATGTGCCACGTTGGTGGCACACATGTTTCTTGAGGCACTATTCACAATGGCAAAGACTTGGAACCACACAAATGTACATCCATGACGGACTCGATTAAGTTCCTCATTTTCACCTGAGAC
>NW_022307008.1:0-1101 GCF_002776525.5 Piliocolobus tephrosceles | reverse complement strand
AAATGAAGAAAATGTCATAAAGCTAGGCATGTGGCTCATGCCTATAATCCCTGTATTTTGGGAGGCTAAGACAGGAGGATTGCTTGAGGCCAGGAGTTCAAGACCCGCCTGAATGGTAACATAGCAAGACCGTGTTCCTACAAATTAGCTTGGCATGGTGGTGCACACCTGTAGTTCTAGCTACTTTTGAGGCTGAGGTGGGAGAATGATTTCAACCCAAGAGTTTGAGGTTTCAGTGAGCTATGATAATGCCACTACACTCCAGCCTGGGGAACAAAGATGGACAACTGTCTCCAATAATAACAAAAGAGAAATTAATATAAATAGGTGCATATAGTATGAAGGCTATATTAATAATAACGTAAAAGTAAATTATATTAATGAAGTAGATTTCAAATGTTCTCACCATACACCAAAAAAAACCCCAGTAAGTATGAGAAGTAATTGACATGCTATTGAGCTTGATTTTGGTAATTTTACAGTGTGTGTGTGTGTGTTTGTGTGTCTGTGTGCATGTGTGTATATCTCAAAACATCATATTGTGCACCTTAAATATATAAAATTTTTGTCAATAATATGCCAATAGAGGTGGGAAAGTATTAAGTATAACCAAAACAGTATCTAGCCACATATAAATTTCATTTAAAACTCTTTAAAATAAATTCTAGATTAAATTTAAAATCCAAATTGACATAATTTTTTTTAGTCAGGGAGTTTAAAATGAGCAAGCATGGCTTAAAAGCTAGAATTGAATATTTAGCTAAAGTATCATTCATAAACAGAGTAAGTAAAATATTTTCAAAAGTAAAAACATTGAGAGATTTGATTACCGAAAGAAGATTTTTAAAGAGTATACTTCAAAAAGAGAGAAATATTTTCTTGTACAAAGTTAACATACAAATAAAAGTGTTAAAGACTTGATGTTGAAATGTCAATCTATGGTTGACATTGAACAGAAGAAACTACATAGTTCTTAGATGCCTCAGTTTCAGAAGCATAAAAATATAATAAAAGTATAATTCCCTGAATTTTATTTAAACTCAATAAGCTAAATTTGGGGCTACTTGAACAATTTAACTATAGAATGAGTCTACTTTTTAG
>NW_022307004.1:0-1022 GCF_002776525.5 Piliocolobus tephrosceles | reverse complement strand
TTTTTTTTTATTATATTTATATATTTTTATAAAATATATACATGTATATATAAATATTTTTATACATATGTTAATAAAAATACATACATCTTATAAAAAAAAATAATGCAATTTAATTAACTACCAAAATGTAGCAAAATACATGACATTCACAGGAGTATAAAGAACACAACAATATTTTTTTTAAAAGCATAAATACTTCATGCTTATATACCTACATGAGCTCATACATATATAAACGCAAATGAAAAACAAACTCTCTTCTTAAATCATTAATTAATCCCTATATTATTTTATTTTATTTATTTTTTTTTTTTTTTTGCTAAGCTCTTACATATATTAAAAAATATGATTTGACTTCATTGGAAATTTATATATAAGGCAAACCGTTAATATCTTATGAAACAGTTATTTAAAAGTAGGGATATGACAAAAGCACAAGAAAAATGGCCTTATAATAAAAATCTTGAGAGATTAATAACTTTGCTCAAAAAAATATATAAATAATAATTAAATAAATAATATATAATAAGGATCACCTAGCAACCAATGATTACATAAAATTTAAATTTTATACAACCTTTTATTAATTTTTACTTATGAACAAAGGGATAATAAAAAAGTTTATGTTTTGTAATAATTTTATAAGCAATAACATTACCGTAAAGACATTAAAAATAAGCATCTCACAACATATCTAAAATGGAGTAAATCTTAATAAATTCATACAACACCCTATCCCACTCAAAAAAATTAAAATAAAATAAAGAAAGAAGGAAAAAACAAAAAAGAATGCTAAACTAAATTTAAAAGTAACAAACCATTCATGTTACATCAAAAGTTATTAAAAATAACATTAAGCATCAATTTTTGTAATAAAACATATAAAAAAAAAAAAAAAAATTTACATATACTAATTTATTTTTTAAGCTCATTCAATATAATAAATTTTTAATGTTACGAATATGCAATTAAAAAAAAAAAATAATCTTTTCAAATATTCTATGTATATACAGAAACTG
>NW_022307003.1:0-1840 GCF_002776525.5 Piliocolobus tephrosceles | reverse complement strand
GCCACAGGTGCCCTGCCCTAGTAGAGATTTTCCATGAGGCTCTGCCTGTGCCTGAGGCTTCTGCTTGGAAACAGTGCGGGGGTGGGGGGGTGGTGGGGTGCGGATCTTTCACCAGTGGTTAAGCAGCATCTTCTTGATGCTGACATTGTGATAAAGAGTTCTCAGGAAATCTGGTTGTATAACAGGGTGTGGCATCTTTTTCCTCTCTCTGTCTTGTTTCTACTTCTGCCATATAGAACATACCATTGCTACTTGGTCTTCTGGTATGATTGAGAGGCTTCCTGAGTCCCCCCATAAGCAGAAGACTCCATGATTTATTTAAAGATTGCAGAACCATCAGCAAGTTCAACCTCTTTTCTTTCTGACTTTACAGAAAATTAGTACTGTGATGCAGAGCTATGAAATGTCTTCAAGGTCTTTTCCGTGTTGTCTTGGCCATCAGCACTCATCTTGTTTTCAGGCAAATTTCTGAAGCCTGCGTGAATTTTTCTCCTGAAATGGACTTTTCTTCTTTTATCACATTGCCAGCCTGCAATAAACGTAGCTGAAAATGTGGAAGCAGGTTGAGAAGTGTGTAACCACCAGAGATTGGAGAGTTTGGAGGTCTTGGAAGAAGACAGGAAGATAAGGGAAAGTTTGGACCAGAGTAGAGACTTGTTAAATAGTTATAATTAAAAGGGTGGCAGAAGGATGGACAGTGATGGCCAGGCTTAGAAGGTTTCACATGAAAATGAGGAGCTTACTGGGACCAGGAGCCAAGGTCACTTGTCTTTTTCCTTAGCAGAGAACATCGCTGCATGATGCCCCTAACGTGGAGACCTGTGAAACTTTGAATGTGAGGGTGATGGTTTAGAGTGTATCTGGTGGAATGAACTTTTAGGGAGCAAAGCTCAAGAGGTGTCCTGTCTGTGTTGAACAGCCTGTGGTCTTATATGTGACCAAAGAAATGACCTCAAGGTGAAACTTACATTTACATGAGGAGAGCTTAAAAGTTTGGAAAATTTGCAGCCTGGCCAAGTGGTCAGAAAGAAAAGCTGACTACCAATGGGAAAATTTAAGAAGGCTTCAGAAATGTGCATAAAATGGAGTTTAGTGGTACTAGCCAATACAATGTTAAAAAGGCCTTGAAGGCATTTCAGAGACTTTTGCAGCCTGCTGTCACAGGCCCTGAGGCCTGGGAGAAAAGCATGGTTTCCCTCTCCTGTCCCATGGCCCTGCTGCTGTGTCCATCCTCAGGACACTGCTGGCTGCATCCCTGCGGCTTCAGCTCCAGCTCCAGCTCCAGCCATAGCTGAAAGATGCACAGGTACAGCTTGGGTCACTGCTTCAGAGGGTGCAAGCTCCAAGCCTTGGTGGCTTCCACATAGTGTTAAGCCAGCAGGTGCACACAGCACAAAGCTAGAGGCTGGGGATTCTTTGTCTAGACTCCAGAGTATGGATGGAAGAATCTGGGTGTCCAGGTCAAAAGCTTTCCAAGAGGCAGAGCCTCATGGGAATCATTTACTAGGGCAGTACAGAAGGAACATATAGAGTTGGAACCCCGCCCCCCCACAGGGAGGCACCATTCTGCAAATGCCAGATTCATAGACTCACTAACAGCTTGCACCTTCCTTGTGGAAAAGCTACAGGTACTCAACACCAGCCCAGCCCATGAGGGCAATTGTGGGGGTTAGACCCTGCAAAGCAACAAGTGCAGAGCTGCCCAAAGCCTCACACCCTTGTGCTCGGGATGTGGTATCTGGATTAAAAAAAAAAAAAATTTAAGACTTGAAGCTGTAGAATGGAATGAATGGCCTGCTGGGTTTTTGACTTGCATGGGGTCTGTAAGTCCCATCTGTTT
>NW_022307001.1:0-1338 GCF_002776525.5 Piliocolobus tephrosceles | reverse complement strand
TTTAGAAATAAATAACTTATTTTTGATCTTATATGCTCACAAGTGGACGGAACTTGTCTTGAGTCTCAAATGAGACTGGACTTTATGAGTTGATGCTAGAATGAGGCTAGACATTTTGTGACTATTGAAAAAGGATAATTTTATTTTGCAATGTGAAAAGAACATGACATTTGAGGAGCCAGGGATGGAATGATATGGATTTTATGTTACTTTCCTCAAAATCTCTTGTTAAAATGTAATCACCAGTGTTGGTGGTGGGGCCTGGTGGGAGCTTCAGGATTATGGGTGTGGATCCCTCACAAATGGCTTGGTGGCATCCTCATGGTAATGACAGAGTTCTCACTCTGAGTTCACATGAGACCTGGTGTTTGTTTAAAAGAGTCTAAGACATGCCCCCTTTTGCTCCTGCTCTTGCCGTGTTACACACTGGCTCTTTTTTTTTTCATCTTCTACCCTGATAGTAAGCTTCTTGAGGCCCTCACCAGAAGTAGATGCCAGCATGATGCTTCGAGTACAGCCTGTAGAACCATGAGCCAATTAAACCAGTTTTCTTTATAAATTATCCTGCCCCAGGTAGTCCTTTATAGCAATACAAAATGGATTAACACAGGCCACATTTAAGACAATTTCTCAGTTTTTCTTAGCCTTAGCTAACCTAAATACTATCAACCAAAATGTAACGAGGGCAGATCTCAATAGACTTAGAGATTTATTTTGCCAAGGTTGAGTATACACATGGAAAAAAGAAACACAAGTTACAGTAGGAACTATGTCCTGTACTTTTCCAAAGAAGATTTGGAGAACTTTAGTATTTACTGGGGAAAAGAGGAAGTGAGATGGAAAGAAAAAAGGAACAAGAAGAAAGAGAGGGGGCAGCCAATGGTGCGAATGGTTACTTTCTCCTGAGGTTCTAATGCTCAATGAATCTACATTTTCCTGTGAAAAGAAAGGAGCAGTGGAAAAGTCAATCACGCATTTGTCTCCCACTCAGTAAATCTACATTTTACACATGATAAACTAAGCATGTAAAATTATAGTGATCTGTATGAGAGCAAAAGGAAGGCAATTTTTGCATGACCAAGTTACCAAGCTTAACTTTTTCTTTTGGCATAGTGAGCTTGGGGTCCCAGTACTGTATTTTTCTTTCACAATACAAAATAAATCTATGAAAGCACGTTAAGATACAGTTGATATTATCATCGAAATATTATACACAGATGTCATAAGGCTACCCCTTGTTTTTATCCTTTATTCAGTCACTAAAAATCTTGCACACTGTGGAAAGAAAAATAGACTTCATGTTAAAAGCTAAAACTTAGTATATTTTATTCTTTCCAT
>NW_022306998.1:0-2502 GCF_002776525.5 Piliocolobus tephrosceles | reverse complement strand
GGACACGGTTATGCAGCCCGAAGTGTCAGTGGTGTTGCTGTGGAGAAAAGTGCTTTAGACCCTCGAGCTGAAGGACTCAAATTCCCTTCATCCCAGGAGCGACCCATTGGCTTCTCATTCCAGGATGTAATGTTGAGGAATGGGGGTTCCATTCTGGACCCTACCCCGGCACCTACCGGGGCACCCTCGACTCTGCTGGTGGTATGGGGACCGGGGATAGCAGCCATCCTGCCAGGCAGGAGTTGCCTTTAGGGCCTGTTAAGGGATATGGGGTATGTGTGACACTGTCCCCACTTTGTTGTGAAAACACCAAGTGTAAGAAATCTCTGTTGCATTTGACAGGTGTTGCATTTCAGGATGTATCCATTCTAATCTATGAGTGCTCTTCTTTCTCTTTTTCTTCTTCTTCGCCATGGAAGATAGGGAACAGGAAATTGGACTTAGCAATTACTGGATTGTTGTCCCTACTCAGATGTCACCTTGTTAACAAGCTGCTCTAACTCCTTGAGTTCTCACCCTTGACACACACATTGTTCACGTGTGAAGACACTACCCAGCCACTCCTGATCTTTGCAATCAGGAGTTAAATTTCTTAGTTTTATCGGTGGCAGGGAATTTATTTGTTAAAGCAAACAAAAGAAGATCGCTTGGTGTCACTGGGTCCTTGAGAGCCACAACATGTATTTGGAAGTGAGTTGCATCCAAGGTCCCCATCTTTTTCTTTGGCAGACTCTGGAGTGGAACTTTCTGGTTTTGCAGCGCTCATCGGTCAGTGGAGGTCTGAGATGGACTGGTTGCCCTGGCTGGCCTGCTGGCTGGTGGCTGTTCCTGCAGGAGGGGAGGGTGAGTGTCAGGGAGGCGGCTCTGATTGCAGGGAGACCTACTAGCCTTAGGGTTGGGAGAATATTCGTTTTGTTGCTCCTTCCCTCCAGCTGTCCCCCTGCCCTCTCTTCTGTTGAGAGCAGTGGACTCTGGGTTTAAGGGCACGCTCAGACACAGTAAGGGCTTCAAAGTCAGTGAGGGAGATTGTTATCCTCAGAAGATATTAATAACAAAGCTTTGCAGAATGAGCCCAGACAAGGACAGGAGGTGCAGTTCTTTGTGGAACACCAAGTCCATTCTTGGAGGTGCTTTCCTTCAGAAGCTGGGGAAGCCACGTGTGTGTTGGGTAGCCATACCATGTCTAGAACAAGGGATGTGGAGTGCCCTCCACGTCAAGCAAGATTTGCTCCCTGACGTTCGGTGTGTTACATATTCAAGACTCACTGAGTAGAGGCAGTGGATTATTCTGATGTAGTTTGTGCTTTGGGTGATTTAGTCCCAGTATTAAACTCAGCACTCTGAGCTCTGAGGATATAGAGGAATAAGTAAACTAAGTTTCTTCTACTGAACTTTCACAACACACTTTTTTTTTTTCTTTTTGTTTGAGTTGGAGTCTCACTCTGTCCCCCAGGCTGGAGTGCAGTGACGTGATCTCAGCTCACTGCAAGCTCCACCTCCTGGGTTCACACCATTCTGCTGCCTCAGCCTCCCGAGTAGCTGGGAGTACAGGCGCCCGCCACCACACCCGGCTAATTTTTTGAATTTTTAGTAGAGATGGGGTTTCACTGTGTTAGCCAGGATGGCCCGATCTCCCGACCTCGTGATCCGCCCGTCTCGGCCTCCCAAAAGTGCTGGGATTACAGGCGTGAGCCACCGCGCCCGGTCTCACAACACACTTCTGACACCAGATGTTGTGGGGTAAGGGATTCCCCAGACACCAGGCAAGCAATCAGTTCTGCAGGAGACACCAGCTGGATGGCCCCTTATTCGGTTCAGTTCTGCCACTGTCTGCCCCACAGGTCAGACCCCACAGGTTGAGGGCTCAGTCCCGTAAGTCTGCTCCCCATTTTTGATGACAGTCACAAGCTGCAGCTTGCTCTACCTGTGCTTCTGATCAACAGCCTATACATCAGGATTCCCTTGATCTTCTCCTGGGATTCAGTTAATTTACTAGAGCAGCTCACAGAACTCAAGGGAACACTGGCCTATGTTTACTGGCTAGTGGTGAAGGATCTCCCTAAGGTTACCCAGAACAGCAGATGAAGAGGCGCATAGGGCTAGGCGTGTGTGAAGGGTCTGGGAGTTTCCGTGCTCTCCCTAGGTGTGCCGCCCTCCAGAAACCCCCACCTGTCCAGCTGTCCGGAAGCTCCGTCCTTCTGAGTTTTTGTGGAAGCTTTATGACGCAGCCATGACTGATTCTTTCTCTGGTTACTGGTTAACCTTCAGCCCCTCTCCTTTCCCTGCCTTGGTCTTTCCTGTGACCAGCCCCTATCCTGAAACCACCTGGGGGCTGCTAGCCACCAGTCAATTCATTAGCATACAAAAGACAGTATTCTCTTTGAAGATTGCAAGGATCTTAGAGTTGGATGTCAGAAAGAGGACAAGGACACTGACCAAATCTGTATGTCACAATACCCCACAACCTAGCCTGTCATTTTCAAATACTTCAGCTCATGGAAC
>NW_022306997.1:0-2579 GCF_002776525.5 Piliocolobus tephrosceles | reverse complement strand
AAATAAAATAGGCCGTGCGCGGTGGCTCACGCCTGTAATCCCAATACTTAGTTCGAGAACATCCTGGGCAACATGGTGAAACCCGGTCTCTACTAAAACTACAAAAGTCAGCCGGGCGTGGTGGCGCATGCCTGTAATCCTAACTACTTGGGAGGCTGAGGCAGGAGAATCGTTTCAACCCAGGAGGGGGAGGTTGCAGTTAGCCGAGACCGCGACATTGCGCTCCAGCCTGGGCGAGAGGATCGAAACTCCATGTCAAATAAATAAATTAATTAAATGAAAATGGACAAAGGAAACATTAATGCATGAAATCAAACAAATGCTTTCGCTGACGGCCTCCGTCTTTGCAAAACTGAACCTAGGACAATGTGCAGGTTTCTAACTAGCAATTCCAGAGGACAGAGCTGGGAGGGAGCATGAACTTGAATTTAATTGACTTGTCAGTAAAGTCAGTGTTCGCAGGTATTTTCAGTGTTCTATAGTGGGCTTTAGTTCGGTCGCAGTGTAGCAGGCCAGGTTTCCTTTAGCAACCAGAACAGTTTCCACTAACCCTTGACTGTAATTTTGATGAATGCATAAGTTAAACGTCAAAGAAATGGAGAAACTGGTGCCTGAGTATCAGGGATAGAATGAGAAAACAAACCCCTTAAGACCCCGCCTGGGTCTTCGCAGACCCTAAAGTGTGATGGAATAATAGCATCCTTTTCCTTTCTTTTTTTTTTTTTGAGACGGAGTCTTGCTCTGTCGCCCAGGCTAGAGTGTAGTGGCACGATCTCGGCTCACTGCAAGCTCCACCTCCCGGATTCACGCCATTCTCCTGCCTCAGCCGTCCGAGTAGCTGGGACTACACGCGACCGCCACCACGCCCTACTAAATTATTTTTTATTTTTATTTATTTATTTATTTATTTATTTTTTGAGACGGAGTCTCGCTCTGTCGCCCAGGCTGGAGTGCAGTGGCCGGATCTCAGCTCACTGCAAGCTCCGCCTCCCAGGTTTACGCCATTCTCCTGCCTCAGCCTCCCGAGTAGCTGGGACTACAGGCGCCCGCTACCTCACCCAGCTAGTTTTTTTGTATTTTTTAGTAGAGACGGGGTTTCACCGCGTTAGCCAGGATGGTCTCGATCTCCTGACCTCGTGATCCGCCCGTCTCGGCCTCCCAAAGTGCTGGGATTACAGGCTTGAGCCACCGCGCCTGGCCTTTCTTAATATTTAAACATATTAAAATAATACATGTTCATAATGAAAATGAAACATTAGAAATAAATATACAGGAAAGGCAGTATTCCCCCTCCAGTTCCACTCTTGAAATAACCAGTTAACAAGATGACGAACATCTTTCCATGATGTTCTCCAAGATTCATATAAATATTTGCAAGCCTACAACTGCATATACAGGCCAGGCGCGGTGGCTCACACCTGTAATCCCAGCATTTTGGGAGACTGAAACGGGTGGATCATTTGAGGTCAGGAGTTCAAGACTAGCCTGGCCCACATAGTGAAATCCCATCGCTACAAAAAATACAAAAATTATTTGGGTGTGGTGGCAGGCGCCTTAATCCCAGCTACTTGGGAGGCAGAGGCACGAGAATCGCTTGAACCCGGGAGGCGAAGGTGCAGTGAGCCGATATCACATTACTGCGCTCCCACCTGGGTGGCAGAGTGAGATTCCATCTCAATAAATAAGTAAATAAATAAAATAAAGAGAAAGAAACAGAAAGAAAGGAAGGAGGGAGGGAGGGAGGGAGGAAGGAAGGAAGGAAGGAAAGAAAGAGAAAGAGAGAAAGAGAAAAAGAAAGAAAAAGAGAAAGAAAGAAAGAAAAGAAAGAAAGGAAAGAAAAGAAAGAAAGGAAAAGAAAGGAAAAGAAAAGAAAGTCCTGTGCTCAGGTTGCTAAAATCTATGGTAAGAACAAATCCTCTAGAGATGAAAGTGTAAGAAGGAAAAAGAAATTTCTGTTAGTCTTGTTTGTTGCACCCCAAGCTCTAAAAAGTACAGCCATGTGTGTGGTAAGTGCTTAGTTAAGATGAAAAAGGCATTAAATTCGTGTATGGAAATCATAAACAGAAATGCATTCTCATTGACAGCAATTGGGTCAATGAAGTGACTGGGAGCTCCTGAAGTGCTGGGAGCAGGGATTACAGGAGTGAGCCACCGCGCCCAGCCTCATTACTATTATTTTTATTGATACTATTGTAAATTGATTTCCTTAATTTTGATTCTGTCTTGATTGCATACCTACATACATTTTTTTTTTACTATGATCACTAATTCTATATTGGTGAACAAATTTATTAGCCCTAATACAGTGTACTGTGTATGTGTGTGTGTATGTGTGTGTGTTCCTTGGTATTTTCTTTCTTTTTTTTTTTTTTTTTTTGAGACGGGTTCTCATTCTGTTGCCCAGGCTGCAGTGCAGTGGTACAATCTCAGCTCACTGCAACTTCCACCTCCTGGGCTCAAGTGCTCAGCCTCCTGGGTAGCTGGGACCACAAGTGCATGCCACCATGCCCAGCTAATTTTTGTATTTTTGGTAGACAAGGTTTTGCCATGTTGCTCAGGCTGGTCTCAAATTCCTGGCC
>NW_022306996.1:0-3348 GCF_002776525.5 Piliocolobus tephrosceles | reverse complement strand
AAAAAAAAAAAACCCTCAGATTTAAAAAAATGCACAGGCCAAACACGGTGGCTCATATCTATAATCCCAGCACTCTAGGAGGCTGAGGTGAGTGTATCACTTGAGGTCAGGAGTTCAAAACCAGCCTGGCCAACATGGCAAAACTCTGTCTCTACTAAAAATACAAAAATTAGCCAGGCGTGGTGGCACAGTCCTGTAATCCCAGCTACTCAGAAGGGTGAGGCAGGAGAATCACTTGAACCTGTGAGGCAGAGGTTGCAGTGAGGCAGAGGTTGCAGTGAACCGAGATGGCGTCACTGCACTCCAGCCTGGGCAAGAGAGTGAGACTCTTGACTCCAAAAAAAAGCACAAATTCCTTGCAAACTGAAAAAATATATATATATATATATATATATATTTTTTTTTTTTTTTTGAGCTGGAGTCTCACTCTGTCACCCAGGCTGGAGTGCGGTGGCACGATCTCGGCTCACGGCAAACTCGGCTCCCGGGTTCAAGCAATTCTCCTGCCTCAGCCTCCCGAGTAGCAGGGATTACAGGTGCACACCACCACACCCAGCTAATTTTTTGTATTTTTAGTAGAGACGGGGTTTTACCATGATGACCAAGCTGGTTTTGAACTTCTGACCTCAAATGATCCACCTGCCTCAGCCTCCCAAAGTGCTAGGATTACAGGCGTGAACCACCATGCCCCGCCTATTGTATTATTATTACTGGAAATTTATTTACATAAAAAAATAAGACGCAAGAATGTACCAGCCTTATTTTCTCTTATTTTTGGGCACAGCTAGCTAGAATATTCCTCAGCCTTTCTTGCAGTTAGGTATGGCCATGGGATGAGCTCTGTCCAATGAAATGGTAGTGAGTGGCAGTGATTACATCACTCAGAGGCCTGTTCCATAAACATCCCCCAGTACACTCCTCAATGCCTTATCCCCCCATTCTGTCTCAATGTGGCAGATATGATGACCTTGGAAGTCATTTGTTAAAGACAGAAAAGTTACAAGATAGAAGAAACCTGGGACACTGAATCACCAGTGGTGTCAAGGACAGCTACCAACTGAAGAAGAACATCTGTTTTGGACTTCATAGACAAAGAATAAACTTTTGTAATGTTTAGGCAATTATATTAGGTTGAACCACATGAAACTGCCAATATTTGACTGGTTTTGACCTATAAAAATCATTCCATGTGGTACAACCTAATAGATATTTTGCTTTGTTTCCTCCAAAATGAAAATCTTAGAGAGAAAAAAAAAAAAAGTTTTTTCTTTGTTTTGTTTTGTTTGTTTGTTTGTTTTGCTGGAATGCAGTGGCACAATCATGGCTCACCGCAGCCTCAACTTCCCGTGGCTTAAGTGATCCTCCAACGTCAGACTCCCTAATTGCTGGGACTACATGTGCACGCCACCATGCCCAGCTAATTTTCGTATTTTTTGTTGAGATGGGGTTTTGCCCTGTTGCCCAGGCTGGTCTCAAACTTCTGAGCTCAAGCAATTCATCCACCTTGGCCTCCCAAAGTGCTGGGATTACAGGTATGTGTGAGCCACTGCGCCTGGCCTTTTTTTTTTTTTTTTTTTTTTTTTGAGACAGGGTCTCTTTCTGTTGCCCAGGCTGGAGTGCAGTGGCATGATCTCAACTCACTTTAGTCTCAAGTGATCCTCCCACCTCAGCCTCCCCAGTAGCTGGGACCACAGGTGTGCGGCACCACGCCTGGCTAATTTTTATATTTTTCTGTAGAGATGGGATCTCCCTATGTGGCCCAAGCTAGTCTCAAACTCCTGTGTTCAAGCAACCCTCCCAAAGGGTGGGGATTACAGGCGTGAGCCACTGTGCCCGGCCTGAGGAAATCTTTTTAACAGCCATATTTTCAAAAGTGAGAAGGGAAATTAGTATTCTTGAGCTCATAGATCAGAGATTGTAAACTGTCTGCCTTTGGTCCACATTTGGGTGTAAAAATATTTTATTTGCTCCACAAAATGTTGGCCCACATAGTTTTAAACAATTGAATTCATTGCTGAATCAAATATATCTTCCTGTGATACAGTCAAAAATATTTTTCTTTTTCATTGTTTTTTTGACCTTTGGAATTAACATAGCAAAATAAAAACCTAAAACCAAACTAAACAAAGCAAAAAGAACAAAGCTCCTTTAATAAACAAAGAATTAAACTGTTTAGGCCTTAAAAGAGAGAGATCAATGTATAATTATGGAATGAGTAAGTTCTTTCTAAAATATAACATGAAATTCAGAAAACAAAAATAAATTGATAAAATTGACCACATTACTCTTGTATGGCAAAAATACTGTAAAATAGTCAAAATATAACAGATAACTTTCTTTAATATGTAAAGAGATTAAACAAGGTAATAAGAAAAAATGAAAATTACGAATAGCAGGCAGCTCAAGAAGAAAAGGTGAGGCCGGGCTCAGTGGCTCATGCCCGTAATCCCAGCACTTTGGGAGGCTGAGGTGGGCGGATCACCTGAGGTCAGGAGTTCAAGACCAGCCTGGCCACCATGGTGAAACCCCCGTCTCTACTAAAAACACAAAAAATTAGCTGAGTGTAGTGGCAGACGCCTGTAATCCCAGCTACGTGGGAGGCTGAGGCAGGAGAATTGCTTGAACCTGGGAAGTGGAGGTTACAGTAAGCCAAGATTGAGCCACTGAACTCTAGTCTGGGCAACAAGAGCAAAACTCCATCTCAAACAAAAACAAAAACAAAACAAAACAAAAAAAGAAGAAGGAAAGGTATACAGGCCAGGTATGGTGGCACACACCTGTAGTCCCAGCTACTTGGGAGGCTAAGGCAGGAGGACCACTTGAGCCTAGGATTTTGAGGCTACAGTGAGCTATGATAGCGCCACTGTACTCCAGTTTGGACGACAGAGCAACTCTTCTCTGAAATAGAAAAGAAAAAATGTATACAGATCATCAATAAACATAAGAACAACTTTATCAAATTACCAAAATTAAGTAATAATAATACCAGTGTTGGCCAGAGTGTAGGGAAACAGACATCCATTGTAGGGGAGAGTATAAATTTGTGGAAGCTTTTGGAAGGATATTTTGCTAATAGCTAGAGTAAAAATGCTAACCAGGCAATTATACTGCTAGTTTAATATATGAATGTAGGCATAAAACTCACTAAGATATAGGTACAAGAATGTTCTTTATAGCATTATTTATATATATGCATGTATATATAAATCTCATAAATGGGGCTAGTAAATAATCCTATTTCCAAAAAATTCAGCAATTAAAATGCAAAAATATTTCCTGGATAGACTATTTAGTGGGAAAAGCAAAGTGCAAGACAGTGTGAAACCATCTGTGTAAAATTTTTTTTTT
>NW_022306995.1:0-8241 GCF_002776525.5 Piliocolobus tephrosceles | reverse complement strand
AAAAAAAAAAAAAAAAAAAAAAAAAAAAAAAAAAAAAAAAAAAAAGGCATAAAGAGAACTATTATTAAGAATTTTTAAAAAACAATCGGGAATTAAATGCATTCCCATTAAAACTAAAACAACTACATAATGATAATATATTGTGTGCACAAAACTTTTAGTATATAAAGAAGAATATGATATATAAAAATTATGAAAAAGTCCATATGTATCAAGAACATATAGACATTAAAAACTAACCCATTAGAAATTGTGTTTGTATACTTTCATAGCTATACATATATATATAGCCAGTTCTGGGATTGCTGGATCATAGGATAGTTCTATTTTTAGTTTTTTTGAAGAACTTCCATATTGTTTATATCATTATATGTGCGTGTGTGTATATATATATTTATATGCCTAATGACTTAGGTGATATATACTCTACACTGAACAGAATAAATTAAAGAACTAGAGGCTTAGAAGTTAGTATTAAAAAATTGATTAAAAAGTGGCATAGAGGTAAACATATAAAGAATGCACAAATAGAAAAAGCGATAATAAAATGTATAATCATCGTGAGCTTTCTAGTATTACGGAGATATGATATTTATAGTGAAAGCACTCTAAGTGTCATGCAGCATTAAGAAATGGTCTACTCTGAGAAACATCTAAATTAAATAACAGGACAATGCAAGAGAAAGCAAAATAAAATAAAACAAATTTAACATTCATTCTCGGCATGATGAGGACTTTAACTAACATAAAACTTCTGCAGTCTTGGTCATACAAAAAAATTAGCTAGCTAGCTAACTGTCTGTCTGTCTATCTCTATCTATCTATTTATATCTGACAAAATATAACAATTTTTAAAATGAATCTTGGCTAAATAAAAAGAAAAGAGGAAGAGATGGTATCCCTACCTCTCAAAAGCAAACTGCAAGAGCTAGTACTATGAAATTTGGAGGAATTTTCAGACTCATAAATAGCTAAGAATTGAGGATTTGGTACTTAAAAAAAAAAAAGAAAAAACTCATTTAGGATCAGATGAAGCTTAAGATGACAAGAGGAAGGAAGTAGGAAGGGAGACTCCTCCTGCGTGAAACCAGGATGTCACAACTGCACATTCAGTAAAAATGTGAGTCTAGTGAAACACCTCTCAGCTTCCACAGATCCAGGGAAATGTCAGGAAAGACACTTGTCTTCCAAGACACTGGATTAAAACAGTCTCACCCGAGACATTGAAATTGGGTGCACAGGTTAAAAACAGAATACATATTGTCCATGCAATGCAAAAACCTTCAATTGATTCTGATATATTGGATAGAATAAAACACAAAATAATGCCTGAGGGACAATCTTACAACGACATTACACAAGATTCCCACAAAATGCCTCCTCCCTTAAACAGAAAGATAAGCTCTTAAAGAAAAAAAAAAAAAAAAAGAAGACCTGCAGGAATAATCTTCACAAACATGATTGGCCAAATAAAACAAATAATAAGCACTAAAATATCAAAACTAATTTAGTTTAGATTTATGGCAATCTAAAAACAAAGATAATATTTACATAATCTAAAATTTGTCGAAAAGATTTAAAATGAATAAACACATAAACACTGATGGAACTGGAATATGTGGCAGAATGGAAATACAGCAAACAGTTTTTCAAAAGAACTTTGTAAGGTCTGACATCAGCAAGATGGCCAACTAGAAGTCCCTAGCTCTTTTCTCCCTCGCAAAGACAGCTAAAACAACAAGCAAATGACTACACTCTCTTCAATAAATGGTGCTAGGACAACTGGGTAATCATATGCAGAATAATGAAATTGGGCCCCTATCTCTCACTCTATAAAAAATCAACTCAAATGGATGAAATATTTAAATGTAAAACCTGAAGCTATAAAGCTACTAGAAAAGCTAGAGAAAATATTTCAGGTCATTGTTCTGGGCAAAGAACTCAAAAGATGAGGTGACAAAAGCAAAAATAGACAAATGGGATTATATCAAATTACAAAGCTTCTGCACAGCGAAGGCAACAATCAACAGAGTGAAGAGACAACTGAGACAACTAGAAGAATCGGAGAAGATGTTTTCAAACTACTCATTTGACAAGGGATTAATATCCAGATTACAAAAGGAACTCAAATAGCTCAACAGCAAAAAATAATTTGATTTAAAAATAAGAAAATGAGCTGAATAGATATCTCTCCAAAGAAAACATACAAATGGCTAATGGGTATATGAAAACATGCTCAATGTCACTAATCAGGGAAATGCAAATTAAGATCACAATGAAAAATCATCTTATTACAGTTGGAATGACTATTATCAAGAAGATGGAAAATACAAAATTCTGACAAGGATGTGGAGAAAGAAAAACTCTTATACACTGTTAGTGGGAATGTAAATTAGTATAGCTATTATGGAAAACAATATGGATGTTCCTCAAAAAACTAAAAATAGAACTTCCATACAATCCAGCAATCCCAGTACTGGGTACATATCCAAAGGAAAAGAAGTCAATGTGTCAAGAAGATACCTGTAATCCCATGTTCATTGCATCAGTGTTTACAATAGCCAAGAAATAGAAGCAACCTAAGTGTCCACCAATAGACAAATGGATAAAGAAAATATAGTGCATATACACAATGTGATATTCTTCATTCATCAAATAGAATGAAATCCTGTAATTTACAGCAACATAAATGAGTTTGGAAGGCGTTATATTAAGTGAAATAAGCCAGGCACAAGAGGATAAACACAACAGGTTCTCACTCATATGTGAAAGCTAAGAAAGTTGATCCCACAGAAGCAGAGAATAGAATAGTGGTCATTAGAGGCCGGGAAGAGTAGGAAAGAGGAAGAATAGTGAGAAATTGGTTAATTGATACAAAATCACAGCTAGAGAGAAGGAATAAATTCTAGTGTTCTATAGTATTGTACAGTGACTATAATTAACACAATTTATTGTATATTTTCTAATAGCTAAGAGTGGATTTTGAATGTTTCCAACACAAAGAAACAATACATATTTGAGGTGATGAGTATGCTTACTACCTGATTTGATCTTTATAAATTATATACATATAATTATTATTATCTATTTAAAATAATGAAAGCACAAAATAACTAGAAATTCTATTGAAAAAATAAATTCAGGGAAAATAAAATTCAATGAATGGTTTGAGTTTAAATAGCAGGTGAGACGTAGTTAAAAGGAGTACTAATGAAGTGGAAGTTAGCACTAAGAGAGTTCCAGAATGCAGCATGCAGAGAGAAAGAAACAAAGCATGTAAAAGAGGAGCGAAACATTGTGAAAGAACGAATGAGAACAGCAGAGGTCCATTTAATTCAAATTATCAGAGAAGGAAATAGAAGAATTAAAAAAAATTGAGAAGATAATAACTAAGACTTCTAAAATTAAAGGAAGAGACACATACTTAGATTGAATTGCTGAGTGGGAAAAAACAAATAAACAACAAGTATACAACTAGGCACACTGTACTGAAACTACAAAAAGCCAGTCTGACAGGGAGATAATCTTAAAAGCAACCAGAGAAAGAAGACAGCTCAACCAAAAAAAGGACAGATGTTATTTGATAGCAAGATTCTAATCAGCAACAAAAACTTAAAAGACAATGGAGTGGTGACTTTTAGAAAAAATTAAGTGTCAAGTAATATTTTTGTTTCTGGTTAACTACTACTCTAGAATAAGGGTTAAGTAAAAATATTTCCATAACAAAAACTGAGAGAAGGTACCCAATGCCTCTTAATATAGGTGAGTTAATTATTCACTATTGCTACACCTCCAAGTCAGCCCTCCTGTAGACTTGACACAGAAAGTATATTTTTGGTCTTTCTTTCTACCTGGTCTTCTCTTCCACTTTGCCGACACCGTGTTAAAACATGAATTTGACCACACGGTGCCACTAATTAAATTCATTAAACAGGTCTCAGCTGACTTCTGAGTAAATACAAACTTACAGCCACAAAGACTGTCATAATTTGACAGCATACCTTTCTAATCTCCTATCCCATTCTGCCAGGATGTCCTCTGTACTGCTTGTCAGTCTGTTGAAGTACAATTCAGACAATGCTTTCTTTTGCCTTATTGTTTTTATACTTGTCATAGGCTGAGAAACGTCTTTCTTTAGGTAAAAAATTCTTTATTACTCCAGATGCAATTTAAACATCAGTTCCTGTGAGAGGCTTTCCTTCTTTCACAATCTTCTTACTCCCACATGGTTTATTTAGATTATATGGCTTTTCTGAAGTGCTCCAGGAACCTGTGTATTCCTTGGTTGACATGGGTCAAACCTGTCATAACAGTTGGCCGACACTGTATGTCACAGTGCGTGACTGAGGGAGTAAAGGGGAAATTGGAATGGTCTCAGTGACACATTGGTCTCAGTTTGAACCAAAGCTCTGTTCATAACTGGGATTCTGACAAGAGGCATGCCTGATGGTTTGTTTGCTTGCAGAGCTAAGGGGCCTTCTGAAAGAATGCCTATCTTCAGTGAAAAAAGTAAAGCCTATAGGCTTTAGCAAATAAAATCGCTTAAGCATATAAACAGAAAGGCAAAAGCAAGAGGAGTATGATACCAGTAATTCATTTAGTTTTCAGTCTGGTGTTCTCGGTGGCCTATCTTTTACTAAGGACTCATCTTAACAGTGTCCTTGGATTCCTAGGTATTTTATTCTCTTTGAAGCAATTGTGAATGGAAGTTCATTCATGATTTGGCTCTCTGTTTGTCTGTTACTGGTGTGTAAGAATGCTTGTGATTTTTGCACATTAATTTTGTATCCTGAGACTTTGCTGAAGTTGCTTATCAGCTTAAGGAGATTTTGGGCTGAGACAATGGGGTTTTCTAAATATACAATCATGTCATCTGCAAACAGGGACAATTTGACTTCTTCTTTTCCCAACTGAATATCCTTTATTTCTTTCTCTTGCCTGATTGCCCTAGCCAGAACTTCCAACACTATGTTGAATAGGGGTGGTGAGAGAGGGCATCCCTGTCTTGTGCCCATTTTCAAAGGGAATTTTTCCAGTTTTTGCCCATTCAGTATGATATTAGCTGTGGGTTTGAAATAAATAGCTCTTATTATTTTTGAGGTACGTTTCATCAATACTGAATTTATTGAGCATTTTTAGCATGAAGGGCTGTTGAATTTTGTCAAAAGCCTTTTCTGCATCTATTCAGATAATCATGTGGTTCTTGTCTTTGGTTCTGTTTATATGCTGGATTACATTTATCGATTTGCCAATGTTGAACCAGCCTTGCATCCCAGGGATGAAGCCCACTTGATCATGGTGGATAAGCTTTTTGATGTGCTGCTGAATCCGTTTTGCCAGTATTTTATTGAGGATTTTTGCATCGATGTTCATCAGGGATATTGGTCTAAAATTCTCTTTTTTTGTTGTGTCTCTGCCAGGCTTTGGTATCAGGAAGATGTTGGCCTCATAAAATGAGTTAGGGAGGATTCCCTCTTTTTCTTTTTTTTTTTTTTTTTTTTTTTTGAGACGGAGTCTCGCTCTGTCGCCGGGGCTGGAGTGCAGTGGCCGGACCTCAGCTCACTGCAAGCTCCGCCTCCCAGGTTCACGCCATTCTCCTGCCTCAGCCTCCCGAGTAGCTGGGACTACAGGCGCCCGCCACCTCGCCCGGCTAGTTTTTTGTATTTTTTTTAGTAGAGACGGGGTTTCACCGTGTTAGCCAGGATGGTCTCGATCTCCTGACCTAGTGATCCGCCCGTCTCGGCCTCCCAAAGTGCTGGGATTACAGGCTTGAGCCACCGCGCCCGGCCGATTCCCTCTTTTTCTATAGATTGGAATAATTTCAGGAGGAATGGTACCAGCTCCTCCTTCTACCTCTGGTAGAATTCAGCTGTGAATCCATCTGGTCCTGGACTTTTTTTGCTTGGTAGGCTATTAATTATTGCCTCAATTTCAGAGCCTGCTATTGGTCTATTCAGGGATTCAACTTCTTCCTGGTTTAGTCTTGGAAGAGTGTAAGTGTCCAGGAAATTATCCATTTCTTCTAGATTTTCTAGTTGATTTGTGTAGAGGTGTTTATAGTATTCTCTGATGGTAATTTGTATTTCTGTGGGGTCGGTGGTGATATCCCCTTTATCATTTTTTATTGCGTCTATTTGATTCCCCTCTCTTTTCTTCTTTATTACTCTTGCTAGTGGTCTGTCAATTTTGTTGATCTTTTCAAAAAACCAACTCCTGGATTCATTGATTTTTTGGAGGGTTTTTTGTGTCTCTATCTCCTTCAGTTCTGCTCTGATCTTCGTTATTTCTTGCCTTCTGCTAGCTTTTGAGTGTGTTTGCTCTTGTTTCTCTAGTTCTTTTAATTGTGATGTTAGAGTGTCAATTTTAGATCTTTCCTGCTTTCTCTTGTGGGCATTTAGTGCTATAAATTTCCCTCTACACACTGCTTTAAATGTGTCCCAGAGATTCTGGTATGTTGTATCTTTGTTCTCATTGGTTTCAAAGAACATCTTTATTTCTGCCTTCATTTCGTTATGTACCCAGTAGTCATTCAGGAGCAGGTTGTTCAGTTTCCATGTAGTTGAGTGGTTTTGATTTTCTTAGTCCTGAGTTCTAGTTTGAATGCACTGTGGTCTGAGAGACAGTTTGTTATAATTTCTGTTCTTTTACATTTGCTGAGGAGTGCTTTACTTCCAATTATGTGGTCAATTTTGGAATAAGTGCGATGTGGTGCTGAGAAGAAAGTATATTCTGTTGATTTGGGGTGGAGAGTTACAAGGGATGTAAAGGACCTCTTCAAGGAGAACTACAAACCACTGCTCAGTGAAATAAAAGAGGACACAAACAAATGGAAGAACATACCATGCTCATGGATAGGAAGAATCAATATCGTGAAAATGGCCATACTGTCCAAGGTTATTTATAGATTCAATGCCATCCCCATCAAGCTACCAATGAGTTTCTTCACAGAATTGGAAAAAACTCCTTTAAAGTTCATATGGAACCAAAAAAGAGCCCGCATTGCCAAGACATTTGTAAGTCAAAAGGACAAAGCTGGAGGCGTCACGCTACCTGACTTCAAACTATACTACAAGGCTACAGTAACCAAAACAGCATGGTGCTGGTACCAAAACAGAGATATAGACCAATGGAACAGAACGGAGTCCTCAGAAATAATACCACACATCTACAGCCATCTGATCTTTGACAAACCTGAGAGAAACAAGAAATGGGGAAAGGATTCCCTATTTAATAAATGGTGCTGGGAAAATTGGCTAGCCATAAGTAGAAAGCTGAAACTGGATCCTTTCCTTACTCCTTATATGAAGATTAATTCAAGATGGATTAGGGACTTAAATGTTAGACCTAATACCATAAAAACCCTAGAAGAAAACCTAGGTAGTACCATTCAGGACATAGGCATGAGCAAGGACTTCATGTCTAAAATACCAAAAGCAATGGCAGCAAAAGCCAAAATTGACAAATGGGATCTAATTAAACTAAAGGGCTTCTGCACAGCAAAAGAAACTACCATCAGAGGGAACAGGCAACCTACAGAATGGGAGAAAATTTTTGCAATCTACTCATCTGACAAAGGGCTAATATCCAGAATCTACAAAGAACTCAAACAAATATACAAGAAAAAAACAAACAACCCCATCAAAAAGTGGGCAAAGGATATGAACAGACATTTCTCAAAGGAAGACATTCATACAGACAACAGACACATGAAAAAATGCTCATCATCACTCGCCATCAGAGAAATGCAAATCAAAACCACAATGAGATACCATCTCACACCAGTTAGAATGGCAATCATTAAAAACTTAGGAAACAACAGGTGTTGGAGAGGATGTGGAGAAATAGGAACACTTTTACACTGTTGGTGGGATTGTAAACTAGTTCAACCATTATGGAAAAGAGTATGGCAATTCCTCAAGGATCTAGAACTAGATGTACCATATGACCCAGCCATCCCACTACTGGGTATATACCCAAAGGATTATAAATCATGCTGCTATAAAGACACATGCACACGTATGTTTATTGCGGCACTATTCACCATAGCAAAGACTTTGAATCAACCCACATGTCCATCTGTGACAGACTGGATTAAGAAAATGTGGCACATATACACCATGGAATACTATGCAGCCATAAAAAAGGATGAGTTTGCGTCCTTTGTAGGGACATGGATGCAGCTGGAAACCATCATTCTTAGCAAACTATCACAAGAACAGAAAACCAAACACCGCATGTTCT
>NW_022306993.1:0-4084 GCF_002776525.5 Piliocolobus tephrosceles | reverse complement strand
CAAGTGATCCTCCTGCCTCAGCCTCCCAAAGCACTGAGATTCCAGGTATGGAGCCACTATGTCCAGCTTGTTTGGTAATTTTTTTTTTTTTTTTTTTTTTGAGACAGTGTCTGTCTCTGTTGCTCAGGCTGGAATACAGTGGCACAATCTTGGCTCACTGCAACCTCCACTTCCCAGGTTCAAGCCATATTCATGCCTCAGCCTTCTGAGTAGCTGGGATTACAGGTGCCTGCCACCATGCCTGGCTAATTTTGGTATTTTTAGTAGAGACAGGGTTTCACCATGTTGGCAAAGCTGGTCTTGAACTCCTGACCTCAATGATCCACCTGCCTCGGCCTTGCAGAGTGCTGGGATTACAGGCGTGAACCCCTGCAGCTGGCCAGAAAATAATTTAAGTTTTGTTCATCAAATGTGGGAGCAATGCAGCGCTCGACCACCAGCACAGCTGAGGACCACTGTGTATCCCTTGTCTGGGGGAATCCGGTTTCCTTTCACCCTCCAGGAGAGGCTAAGGAAGGAATGATTTCCAGGGAGCTTCCAGCAATGCCCGGGCCACCGGGCCAGCTAGGTCAGCTGGGATTTGCCTCAGCAGTCCTCAGATCACAGCCTGTCCTCTGCCCAGCTGTGACTCCCCAGTGTCCCTGGCCATCTCCAGAGGCCTCCACCTACTCCTCCAAGGCCAGGCCCCTCCCTCCTTCCCTTGCTCCCTCTGTTCCTGACCTCCAGGGACATAGACCCTACCCAACCTTGCCCAACACCTGGCCCTGATCTTGTCCCGCCCCAGCTGTCAGTTATCTCATCAGGCCTCAGAGGAGGAGACAACACCTCCCACCCCAAAACCCCAGCTCCCTGCACTTCCCCAGCTTTCATTCGTGAGTGTGCAGGAGGAGAAGGGGAGGGAAGGAATTATGTAAAGATCGTGAAAGAAAATGATGCAGCTACAGCTAAGGCTTTTTAAAGTGGAGTCGGGAGACCGTGGGAGGATCGCACTCACACTTGCTGAAGGTCAAATCGCAGAATGTGCCACTCGGTTTGGCTAACAACTGAAGTCAGAATCCACCTCAACATCTCTTAGCTGGGAGTACCCTAATGAACTAACCAATCAGAATGGGCTTGCAATAGAGGATTTCCGCCCAGCCAATGAACTGCCTCCGAAAACAACTTTTTGTGGAAATCCCTTATAAAAAACCTCTCCTGCCCTTGCCTTAGGGGATGCTACTCGGGGCTGCCCTGAATAGCCCTCTCTGATTCAGTGTATGCGAGTCGTATTTCTTTGTTTCCTATATAAATGCTATTTCTTTTGACCTCCGTGTCAATCTCTTTTACTTAACAGCATAGACCTGTTCCTTTCCCTTCCCTTCCCTTCTTCCTTCTTCCTTCTTCCTTCTTCCTTCTTCCTTCTTCTTTCTTTCTTGAGACAGAGTCTCATTCTGTTGCCCAGACTGGAGTACAATGGTGAGATCTTGGCTCCCTGCAACCTCCACCTCCCAGGTTCAAGCGATTCTCCTGCTTCAGCCTCCTGAGTAGCTGTGATTACAGGCGCCACCATGCCCAGCTAATTTTTCGTATTTTTAGCAGCAACGGGGTTTCACCATGTTGGCCAGGCTGGTCTTGAACTCCTGACCTCAAGTGATCTGCCTACCTCGGCCTCCCAGAGTGCTGGGATTACAACAGGCGTGAGCCACCACGCCCGGCCCCTAAAGGTTCTTTAAAACTCCAGCTGAGGCCGGGTGCCCTGGCTCACACCTGTAATCCCAGCACTTTGGGAGGCCAAGGCGGGCGGATCACTTGAGTTCAAGAGATGGAGACGATCCTGGCCAACATGGTGAAACTCCATCTGTACTAAAAATACAAAAATTAGTGGGGCGTGCTGGTGTGCGCTTGTAGTCCCAGCTACTTGGGAGGCTGAGGCAGGAGAATTCCTTGAACGCAGGAGGCAGAGGTTGCAGTAAGCTGAGATCATGCCACCGCACTCCAGCCTGGCAACAGAGCAAGACTCTGTGTCAAAACAAAACAACCCAGCTGAGTGTTCAGGGCTCTGGCTGGTACATGCCTTGTGTGGAGCAGCACACGTCATTTCAATGTACTCAGCCTGCTCTGTTTTAACTCAGCACTTGTCCTTTTCCAACATTGCATCTCAGCTTGTCTATGTGCTTATTGTCTTTTTGCATCGTCAGAATGAAAAAGCTCTGTTCATTCTGTGCATATTTAAGGAGCACCTACTGTGTGCCTGGTCCTGGTCCAGGCACTGAGGACACAGCACTGCATATCATAGCCCTAAACCCCTGCCTCATGGAGTTCAGACTCAATTTTGGGGAAACAGATAATAAAAAAATTAATAAGCAAAATAAGTAAAGAGTTAGATGGTGTTAGATGCTATGGAGAGAATAAATTATGGCGGGTGGAGGGTGGTAAGGTGTGCCACTTGGGAGCTAGGGGAGAAGACTCAGTTTTAAATAGGGTGATCAGGGCCAGGCTTGGTGGCTCACGCCTGTAATCCCAGCACTTTGGAGGCCATGTGGGAAGATTGCTTGAGGCTAGGAGTTTGAGACCAGCCTGGGAAACATAGCAAGACCCTTTCACTAAAAAAAAAAAATTTTTTTTTTTTTAAATTAGCTGGGTGTGGTGTGTGTGCTGTAGTCCCAGCTACTTGAAAGACTTTGGTGGGAGGATTGCTTGAGACCAAGAGGTCAAGGCTGCAGTGAGCTATGATCGACACTGCATCACAGCCTGGATGGCAGAGTGAGACCATATCTCTAAAATTATAATAGTAATGGAGTGGTTAGGAAGGGCCTTCCAAAGAAGATGACAGCAAGTACAAAGGTCCTGCAACAGAACCATGCTTGGGATATTTTAAGAACATAAAGGAGGCCAGGGTAGATGGAACAGAGTAAGTGATAGGGAGATGATGGCAGTTGAGTCGGAAAAAGGAAGAGGAGATCAGATCTGTAGGCTCCTGGGTTATGGTAAGGACTTTAGTTTTTAGAGATATGGGGAGCCATAGGAGGGTTTAGAGCAGGGGAGGTACATTATCCAACTTGAGTCTAACATGATCCCTCTGGCTGTCATGAAAATTGATTTAGCATCCATGACAATTCTCAGCTGTATCAGTCATTACTACAACTGGAAAATGGTTTTTCTTTTCTTTTTTTTTTTTTGTTTTTGAGATAGGTCTCACACCGTCACCCAGGCTGGAATGCAATGGTGTGATCATAGCCTGCAGCCTAGAACTCCTGGGCTCAAGCGATCCTCCCACCTTAGACTCCCCGGTAGCTGGGACTACAGGAACACATCACCACACCAAGCTAATTTTTAATTTTTTTGTAGAGACAGAGTCTCAAACTCTTGGCCCCAAGCAATCCTCCCACCTCAGACTCCCAAAGTGCTGGGATTACAGGTATGAGCCACTGTGCCTGGCTGCAAAATGATTTTTCTAACTCACTTTCTTTCTTTCTTTGTTTTTTGAAACGGGGTCTCACTATGTTCCCCAGGCTGGTACTATCA
Source organism: Piliocolobus tephrosceles (assembly GCF_002776525.5). Classification (NCBI taxonomy): domain Eukaryota; kingdom Metazoa; phylum Chordata; class Mammalia; order Primates; family Cercopithecidae; genus Piliocolobus; species Piliocolobus tephrosceles. The sequence continues at coordinate 580 of NW_022306993.1, read as the reverse complement.
TTATTTTGATATTGATAGTTGGCATTCTCCAGAAAGGAAGAACAGAGTCATCCTGGGGTCATTCTCTCCCTCCACTTCCTAGCCACTTTCCTTTTACTTATTTATCCTCAGTTAGCACTCATAGATTTTTATTTAAGTAAGTGTTTCTAAATGCATTAGTGTTGTTGTTTTTATGCTCAAACTGTCCCAATTTTAGCCAGTGGGAGCTGCTTCAAGTTGGTTGCTGGCCTTTCTGACACGTTCCCATCATTTTTTGAGCACCTCCTTGCTTTGGGGCAAAACAAGATGTTCCAGGCCCACGTTGTACTTTCTCTGACCCTGGAGTCAACCATTTCTCCTAGAGCCCTGGATCCCTTGAGTGGAAATGAGGATCTGGGCATTGGATGCATTCATTGTTTCTTTTTATGTTCTCTTTTCTTTCTTCCTTCCCTCCCCTCGTCACCCCTTCCCTCCCTCCCCCCTCTTTTCTTTTCCTTCCTTCCCTTCCTTTCCTTCTTTCTTCCTTTTTCTTTCTCTTTCTTTCTCCCTTCCTGTCCTCCCCCCCCCCCCCCCCCCCCCCCCCCCCCCCCCCCCCCCCCCC
>NW_022306990.1:0-1115 GCF_002776525.5 Piliocolobus tephrosceles | reverse complement strand
GCTTTTTCATAGAGATGTGCATAATTAAATCCAAGTGTAAGTATTTCCAGAAACACGTGACTCAGAAAGACATTCACGTCTTCTCATCTTTCTGATAACTTCATGAAAAGTTATTGAATGAATTAGGTTAACACCTCATTGTAATGACACACATCTATATGAAAGTTGCTATAGGGCAGCTATGATAAAGTCAGGCTGCTGGGGTTGCCTCTGAGCCAACTTTTGACAGGATTTTTGACTTCTCTTCTGCCCACCCACATTTTGTTTTTTAATTGTTCAAAATGTGACCATAAAACAAGAAGAAACTACTTTGACTTAGTCCCCAAAAATGAAAACATTCAAAAAAGAAGTAGAAAAAGGCACCATGGTGCATGTCTAATCTACATCATACATATGGCCCCATTGATTTGTTGCCTCTCAGTTCCAAATCACCCCTTCTTTGTCCTATGTTGTAATACTGAAACTTTACCCTGTAGACGTTTCTCCTTTTCAGCTGTCTCAATGTTAGTCTTTGTCAATAGAAAGAGCCAAAGGGACACTGACAGGTGAGAGGGTTTCCTACTTCTAGTGTGCTGTTTTGGAGGACGCGACAGTCAGCAAATCAGTACATGAGAGGTCTGACAATACTCACTTCAGGACCTTCATAGACTAGCTGTGGTTCTCATCAAGCAGCAACTATATCCAACTCAGTAGGCCACACCTCTGTGAGAGCTCCGCCCTGCTCTCTCTGGCTGGTTTCCTCATCACCTGAAGGCTGTTGTCCTTGTGGCAGCCATACTTTCTCCAAAGAGGTCTGAATTTAAGATAGGGGTAGGTGTTGGGAACAGGCCCCCAAGTCTGGCCATAAGTTGGCCCCCAAACTGGCTATAAATAAAATCTCTGCAGCACTGTGACATGTTCTTGATGTCCATGATGCCCACGCTGAAGGTTATGGGTTTACCAGGATGAGGACAAGGAACACCTGGCCCACCCAGGGAGGAAAACTGCTTAAGGCATTCCTAAACCACAAACAATAGCATGAGCTATTGGACATGTTCCTGCTGCAGATAACCAGCCAGAGTTCATCTCTTTGTTTCGGCCCATCCCTTTGTTTCCCATTTTAGTTAATCTATAAT
>NW_022306989.1:0-2546 GCF_002776525.5 Piliocolobus tephrosceles | reverse complement strand
ATCTATTTTGCTGTGATACGGCTGGCACCCCTTTGACTCATTTTAACACCCCACGGTTCTTTTCATTTTAGGAGCCCAAGAGGGCAGAAAAAGAAGTAGGCGAGCAATTAAACCCTCTGAGTCAGGAGCGTCTCCCCTTGTGTTAAGCAACATTGTAGAATATCGTATTTAGTAAGCTCCTAGCAGATGAACCGCGTGACTGCTGAGCACACATGCCTGCTTGCTGCTGTGAGCTCAGACACCATCATCGTTTGTGTTTCCCCCTCTGGAGGGAATGATAAGGGCCACTTAATAACCTGTAAATCATAAAGAGTTACAGGCTTTCCCTCTCAAAAGGTGTTTCCCCAAAATGCTGATGACAGAATGAAAGGTGAGGAGTGTTAGCCACAGGTCAAAAGTGCAGGAAAGTCTCTCAATGTGGGTTGTTGAAGAAATGCAGGTCATTTTTCTTTTGGAAGTGTCACTAGAATGGGGTCAAGGACTCTGCCGATTTTAGGATGAAAAATTGGGATATTAGACACCCTCAGATATTTATCCCAAGTCTTCCTTTAGGGCTTTTAATTAGTTTGTTCAACCATCACAATCTCAAATGCTAAGCAGGGCATTTGCATCTCTCCACAGTCCAAATCAGCACCGTCTTTTAAAGTTGAGTTTCTCATTATTCTCACCTGATATACCTTATTTATCCCACACCTACCACACCTACACCAATAACATATTGTGTTCACTGTTATCTTTGAGATAACACTTGACTTTTACTCAGCCTGGAGTGCTCTTCACATGTCTTGTCCAGATCCAGTTTGGACTCATTCTTCAGCCCTGCATCAGTCAATGGGAGCTAGGTTAAACTCTGGTGACAGACAACCTCCAAATTTCAGTGGCTCAAAAATGTTCTCCCTCATTTATATACATCTCATCATGGGTCAGGTGAGAGGTAGCTCTGTGCTGTATCATCCTAACACAGGAATCCAGACGGAAGGAGGGACCATCAATAAGATCCCCATTGCTATAGAAAAGAGAAAAAAGCATGTGGAATAGAACTCTGTTTCTTAGAAATTTCTCCTGAAAAAGTCACATGTTATTTTCTTCTCACCTCCATTGGCAAAGAAAAAAACAGTCACGTGGTCATGTGAAAATTTAAGTAGGTGGGATGGAACAGTCAGAATGCATTCATAAAAAGTGAACTGAAAATATTTGGAGAACAGCACCAATGACTATCATGAATGCCAACATGCATCCCAAACAACCCAGTGCTGTCACTCTCCAAACCTTTTATGTCTTGCAAAGTATTAGAACTTATCTGAAGCCATGCCACTGAGAGGGACTACAAAATACATAATGACATTTCCTTTAGGATGTCCTTAGAGAATTCAAGGAAAAGAGGTTAAATAATTTAAAAGTGCATTTGGGTACAGCTATTTACCACTAGAGGGTAAGACTAGAGATAGATCGTAAACAAAACAACCGGGATTATGCTGAGTCAGGGCCAGAAGTATGGTTTGAGGTGGGGTCATGGTCAGTGTCAAGGTCAAAGTAAGGATCACAATTAGGGACCAGGGTAGGGATCAGGGTTTAGGTTTAGGGTCAAAGTCTTGGGACAGGGTTAGGGTTAGGATTACAACCAGAGCTTTGTTCTCCTCAGGACCCACCCAAGAGTGGGTCACCATGGCTTTCGAGCACCTAGTAGCGTGTCCACCTTGAAGACTAGAGTTTCGTTGTCCTTAAGACTGACCTAGGGAGATGTGGCTGCAGGCCATTGAGGAAGGTGAGGCAAAAGCTTCCTGTCTGCTCCCCGTGTGCTGAGGAGGGAGCTTGGCTCTGGGCTTTACTTTCACATGTTATATTCTATAAGTCTTCTTTTACAAAAGCCTCCCTGCCTATAAGTCTTGTTTTACAAAAGCCTCCCTGCCTTGAGGCTTTGGCTGCTCATCGCTGTTCATCATCACAGTGTGCCATAACATATGGTAAGATTTGGGTTTGTTTCTGGAGAGAGATCTTGGTACAGAGAAGGGAGCAATGCTTAGAGCCACCATCAGGACAGTTGGGATGAAAGCTGGGGATGGGCAGAGGCTGGAGAAAACAGGTACACCCCGCTGTAAACACTTTTATTTATGTTTTCATTACTAATTTTTCTTACAGTGTTAAAGTAGTAAAACATAGTATTGAAAAATTGAAAAGTAGCCATATTAAAACTTGCAACATTATTTAAGTTTAAATATATTATTTGTACCTCATCAACATTTTTTATTTTGTGGAGAAAGTCTAAGGTTAATTGGCAGCATATTTGTAATAGTAGGTAGAATAATGTCTGTTTTATAAACATTGACATCCTACATTATATGTGTGAGCCCTGAAAATCTGAGACAGCTCTCAGAGTTTTTAGAAAGCGTATTTTGCCAAGCTTGATGTTCCCCAATCTGTGTCCAGGTGTTCTCATTGTTCAATTCCCACCTGTAAGTGAGAACATGCGGTGTTTGGTTTTCTGCTCTTGCAATAGTTTGCTCAGAATGATGGTTTCCAGCTTCATCCATGTCCTTGCAAAGGAC
>NW_022306988.1:0-1235 GCF_002776525.5 Piliocolobus tephrosceles | reverse complement strand
AAAAAAAAAAAAAACTTTAAAAAAAAGTTCATAAAATCAGTAATTTTTATTGTTTAAACAAAATGAAACTCGTTTTCTTTTTTTGTGTAATATTTTACTTATATGCGTTTAATGGAGTATTACTCCGAGCAGAAGCATCTAATGATGAATTAGATAAAAATGTAGATAAAGTATCAGAAGATAACACATCAAATAATAATTTTAAAAAAATTATAGAATCAGCTATTTTCGCATTATATAAAGCAGCTGATGCAGTAGATAAAGCAATTGAAACAGCAGATAAGAAAAGTATAGATACAACTAAAGGTGGAACTTATAGTGTTGTATCTATTGCAAGTGAAGTTATAGCATTAGAAAATGTAGTGTATACAACACTTAAGAACATTAAGGATAATAAATCTAAAGCAAAAAGAGCAGATATTATTGCAGAATATAAAGAAGAAAATCATAATGAAAGCGATATAAACAAGGACGATGATACAGCGAAACAGCATCTTAGAAGACCTGAACAAGAAGGTGATAAAAATAAGTTGCATACTAAATCAAAAGGATCAGTAGTATCTATACAAATCGAAAAGGCAGAACAAGAAGCTAGAAAGGTAATTGAAGCTGCCAAAAAAATAGAAGATGAATTAAATAATGCATATGAAGGAGAGATGTATGATGACGCATTAAAAGCAACAGAAGCATCTATTAGAGCAGAGGCATATCTAAAGAAAATGAATGTACACTTAAAAAAAGCATTATATAATGCTAAACTTTCCGAAACATATAGCGATTTAGTAGAAGAAGCACATAAACAAGCAAATGTAGCTTTAACATTAGCTAAATTTACAAAAACAATTGCTGAAAATCTTGAAAACGTAATAGAAGATAAAATTGATGACGCTATTGATTTAGTAAAAGAATTTACTGAGATTGCAAAAAGGGCCGCAGATGATAGTGAACTAGCTGCAAAAGCTGCTAAAGCTGCATACAATACCGATGATATATTTGTATATACAAACAGTGCCATACACGCAGCTAATAAAGCTATTACTGCTTATACTAAAGTAGGTGATTCTGCAAAAGCAGCTATAAAACTGGCCAAATTAACCGTAAAGAAAGAAGTGATTCAAAAAATGACAGAATTAATGGAATTTGTAGTTACAGCTAAAGCATATAGAGATGTTGCTAGAAATTTTGCTAAACATGCAATACAAATAGCAGAAACACATAAGATCAAACCGGACGTA
>NW_022306987.1:0-3967 GCF_002776525.5 Piliocolobus tephrosceles | reverse complement strand
CCGCGCCCGGCCTGGTTTTTTTTTTTTTTTAGCAGAGTCGGAGTTTCACCATGTTGCCCAGGGTACTCTCGAACTCCTGAGCTCAGGCAATCCACCCGCCTCAGTCTCCCAAAGTGCTAGGATTAGAGGCGTGAACCACCACACCTGGCCTAATTTTTTGTTTTTAATGTTTTTATAACGACAGGGTCTTGAACTCCTGGCCTCAAGCAATCCTTCTGTCTCTGCCTTCCAAAGTGTTGGGATTGCAGATGTGCTCAGCATGCCTGGCCTATTCTTTCTAATCAGGCTCAAAGATTCCACTTAAATTTGTCCCCTTTCCCCTCCACTGCCCTGGTTCAGTCTGCCTTAACTTGTGGACAATTATAATGGTTTCCCAGACCCCCAGCATCACCTTTCCCCCTGCCCACAGGCTAATGAAGAAAGAATACTTTTCTCAATGCCCAGCTCCACCCTTTTCAACTCAACTCAGCAAACAGCTACTCCTACTCTCCCTTCAAGGACCAAATCAGATATCACCTTTTTTTTTTTTTTTTTTTTTTGAGATGTAGTCTCGCTCTGTCGCCAGGCTGAAGTGCAGTAGTGGCACAATCTTGGCTCACTGAAACCTCCACCTCCCAGATTAAAGCAATTTTCCTGCCCCAGCCTCCTGAGTAGCTGGGACTACAGGCGCGCACCACCAGGCCCAGCTAATTTTTGTATTTTTAGTAGAGATGGGGTTTCACCATGTTGGCCAGAAAGGTCTCTATCTCTTGAACTCATGATCCGCCTGCCTTGGCTTCCCAAAGTGCTGAGATTACAGGCTTGAGCCACCGTGCCTGGCATGGTTCCTTCTTGATCCCACCTCCCTCTCTATCCTCCAAATTCTGTTTTAATTAGTTTCTCTCTAACAAAAAATTGGAAATAACCTGAAAGTCATTGAAGAACGGTTAAGTAAATTGTGTAGATCCATGCCACGAATGGTATATTGTATAGAGATTAATGTAGTCTCTGGACACATTACTAATCATTTCCTTATTGAGTGAAAAAGGCAGTTACAAACTTATATGATAGCCTTTCTGAATGCTGTAAAAAAAAAAAAATGCTTAGAAGAAAAATTGGCTTTGGCTGCGCTTGGTGGCTCACGCCTGTAATCCCAACACTTTGGGAGGCAGAGGCGGGTAGATCACTTGAGGTCAGGAATTCGAGACCAGCCTGACCAACATGGTGAAACCCCTGTCTCTACTAAAAATACAAAATTAGCTGGGCGTGGTGGCGCATGCCTGTAATCCCAGCTACTTGGGAGGCTGAGGCAGGAGAATCACTTGAACCTGAGAGGCAGAGGTTGCAGTGAGCTGAGATCACGCCACTTCACTCCAGCCTGGGCAACAAGAGCGAAACTCCATCTCAAAAAAAAAAAGAAAAGAAAGAAAGATTGGCTTTGTTCCTTCTCCACTCCCACTGTTTCACTTGACTAGTCTTAAAAAATAATAATAGAAAAGATTGTAAGGAAATATAACAAAATGCCAATAGTGGATTGTTCTAAGTGGCAAGATTATGAACATTGGGCTCTCTTCTTTTAATTTTATTTTCATTTTTGCTTCTCTGTATTTTCCAAAAAGTGTTTCAAAAAGCATATTATGTTTTCAGAAAGAAAAAAAAAATGTTTTTTAAGGCTTACACCTGTAATCCCAGCACTTTGGGATGACAAGGTGGGCAGATCACCTAAGGTCAGGAGTTCGAGACCACCCTGGCCAACACAGTGAAACCCCATCTCTACTAAAAATACAAAATTAGCTGGGTGTAGTGGTGCATGCCTGTAATCCCAGCTATTTAGGAGGCTGAGGCAGGAGAATCACTTGAACCCGGGAGGCAGAGGTTGCAGTGAGCCGAGATCACGCCATTGCAATGCAGCCTGGGCAACAAGAGCAAAACGCTGTCTCAAAAATAAAATAACGAACTAAAAAAGGGGAATTTATGGGTTCACTTAATTAACAAATTTAAAGCAGAGCTGGATTTGAGACCTCACACAGTGTCACTGGGATGCTATTTCTCTCCGTCTCTTGCTGTGTGCGTGTGTGTTTGTGTGTGTGTTGGCCCCATTCCCATGTGGCCTTTTCTCCCCAGTGGCAGAGAGAGCATCTCTTTCCCAAGAATTCCAAGATATGTCCCACAGTCACCTCTGATTGGCCCAGCTTGAGTCCCATCTCTGAGCCAATCATTGTAGCCAGGAAATGCAGGGCATCAATTGGCCAGGCCTGGATCACAGCCCCACCCTGGAGCCAGTGGGTGGAGTCAGCCCCTTCAGAACTAAATGTACTGAAAAGGAGGCGTGAGTACCTAAAAAAAAATGGGGTTCCATGACCAGAAAAACTGGGAAAGAGTGCTGGGGGGAAAAAAACAAAAAAAACCCTCAGATGTTCTGCCTCTCTGGGATTTTAAGTGGCTCTCCAAGGGTCATCCAGAAGGAAGATCAGGGACAGGGCTGAGATGTGACCTCAGTCAGAGCAGAGATAGAGGGACCTAGGACAGGATCATCAGCAGTCAGCATAGGGTGGCTCTTTGGAGGCCTTTAGCCTGTGAAATCGTCAACGGCCTGGTCAAATCCCAGCTCCACCACTGACAGGCTGTGAGATTCTGGGCAAATCTTGTAAGACTCAATAAGCCCCAATTTCTTTCTTTCCTTTTTTTTTTTTTTTTTTGAGACAGAGTTTCGCTCTTTTTGCCCAGGCTGGAGCGCAGTGGTGCGATCTTAGCTCACTGCAACCTCCACCTTTCGGTTTCAAGCGATTCTCCTGCCTCCGCCTCCTGAGTAGCTGGGATTACAGGCGCCCACCACCACTCCCGACTAATTTTTGTATTTTTAGTAGAGACGGGATTTCACCAGGCTGGTCTCAAACTCCTGACCTCATGATCTGCCCACCTCGGCCTCTCAAAGTGCTGGGATTACAGGTTTGAACCACTGCGCCTGGCCAAAAATCCGAAATTGCTGTTTAGAAGTGAAAATGTAAACAGGCCCTTTCAAAAGGCCAGTTCTGTTGTTGTTGTTGATTTTTTGTGTTTTTTTTTTTTGAAACGGGGTCTCTCTCTTTCTCTCTGTCACCCAGGCTGGAGTTCAGTGGCATGATCATGGCTCACTGAAACCTTGAACTCTTGGGCGCACACAATCCTCCTGCCCTGGCCTCCTAAGTAGCTGAGACTACAGGTACAAACCACCAGGCCCAACTAATTTTTTTCTTTTCTTTCCTTATTATTTATTTATTTTATTTATTTATTTATTTATTTTGAGACAGGGTCTCGCTATGTTGACTAGGCTGTTTTCAAACTCCTGGCCTCAAGTGATCCTCCTGCTTTGACCTCTCAAAGTGCTAAGATTAGAGGCATGAGCCACTGTGCCTGGCCAATGCGTCAGTTTTTAAGCAAATCTGCCCCTCACACTGTCACCAATGATTGTATTTCCAGCAGCCACGTGCTGTCTAGTATCACAGCCTTGATGCTGCTGTTCACGTCACCTAAAGCACACTCTTTCTCACTGCTGTCTCCATCCCTTTCTTTCTCCTAATTAATTCCTACCCTTTCTTCAGGTCCCTGATAAAACTTTCATTCTCCCTGTCACCAAGTGGGAAAAAAAAATATGTCATGCAGAATAATGCATACTGGATGCCTCACTAATGCAATTCTTTTTTTTTTTTTTTTAAGACAGAGTCTTGGCCAGGCACAGTGGCTCACAACCTGTAATCACAGCACTTTGGGAGGCCAAGGCAGGCAGATCACGAGGTCAAGATATTGAGACCATCCTGACCAACACTGTAAAACCCGTCTCTACTAAAAATAAAAAATTAGCCAGGCATGGGGGCGGGTACCTGTAATCCCAGCTACCCGGGAGGCTGAGACAGGAGAATTTCTTGAACCCGGGAGGTGGAGGTTGCAGTGAACCGAGATCGCACCACTGCACTCCAGCCTGGACCACAGAGTGAGACTCCATCTCAAA
>NW_022306986.1:0-2843 GCF_002776525.5 Piliocolobus tephrosceles | reverse complement strand
TCAACAGGAAGAGCTAACTATCCTAAATATATATGCACCCAATACAGGAGCACCCAGATTCATAAAGCAAGTCCTTAGAGACTTACAAAGAGACTTAGACTCCCATACAATAATAATGGGAGACTTCAACACTCCACTGTCAACATTAGACAGATCAACGAGACAGAAAGTTAACAAGGATATCCAGGAATTGAACTCATCTCTGCACCAAGCGGACCTAATAGACATCTATAGAACTCTCCACCCCAAGTCAACAGAATATACATTCTTCTCAGCACCACATCACACTTATTCCAAAATTGACCACATAATTGGAAGTAAAGCACTCCTCAGCAAATGTAAAAGAACAGAAATTATAACAAACTGTCTCTCTGACCACAGTGCAATCAAACTAGAACTCAGGACTAAGAAACTCAATCAAAACCGCTCAACTACATGGAAACTGAACAACCTGCTCCTGAATGACTACTGGGTACATAACGAAATGAAAGCAGAAATAAAGATGTTCTTTGAATCCAATGAGAACAAAGATACAACATACCAGAATCTCTGGGACACATTTAAAGCAGTGTGTAGAGGGAAATTTATAGCACTAAGTGCCCACAAGAGAAAGCAGGAAAGATCTAAAATTGACACTCTAACATCACAATTAAAAGAACTAGAGAGGCAAGAGCAAACACATTCAAAAGCTAGCAGAAGGCAAGAAATAACTAAGATCAGAGCAGAACTGAAGGAGATAGAGACACAAAAAACCCTCCAAAAAATCAATGAATCCAGGAGTTGGTTTTTTGAAAAGATCAACAAAATTGACAGACCGCTAGCAAGATTAATAAAGAAGAAAAGAGAGAGGAATCAAATAGACGCAATAAAAAATGATAAAGGGGATATCACCACCGACCCCACAGAAATACAAACTACCATCAGAGAATACTATAAACACCTCTACGCAAATCAACTAGAAAATCTAGAAGAAATGGATAATTTCCTGGACACGTACACTCTCCCAAGACTAAACCAGGAAGAAGTTGAATCCCTGAATAGACCAATAGCAGCCTCTGAAATTGAGGCAACAATTAATAGCCTACCCACCAAAAAAAGCCCAGGACCAGATGGATTCACAGCTGAATTCTACCAGAGGTACAAGGAGGAGCTGGTACCATTCCTTCTGAAACTATTCCAATCAATAGAAAAAGAGGGAATCCTCCCTAACTCATTTTATGAGGCCAACATCATCCTGATACCAAAGCCTGGCAGAGACACAACAAAAAAAGAGAATTTTAGACCAATCTCCCTGATGAACATCGATGCAAAAATTCTCAATAAAATACTGGCAAACCGGATTCAGCAGCACATCAAAAAGCTTATCCACCATGATCAAGTGGGCTTCATCCCTGGGATGCAAGGCTGGTTCAACATTCGCAAATCAATCAACGTAATCCAGCATATCAACAGAACCAAAGACAAGAACCACATGATGATCTCAATAGATGCAGAAAAGGCTTTTCACAAAATTCAACAGCCCTTCATGCTAAAAACGCTCAACAAATTCGGTATTGTTGGAACGTACCTCAAAATAATAAGAGGTATTTATGACAAACCCACAGCTAATATCATACTGAATGGGCAAAAACTGGAAAAATTCCCTTTGAAAACTGGCACAAGACAGGGATGCTCTCTCTCACCACTCCTATTCAACATAGTGTTGGAAGTTCTGGCTAGGGCAATCAGGCAAGAGAAAGAAATCAAGGGTATTCAGTTAGGAAAAGAAGAAATCAAATTGTTCCTGTTTGCAGATGACATGATTGTATATTTAGAAAACCCCATCATCTCAGCCCAAAATCTTCTTAAGCTGATAAGCAACTTCAGCAAAGTCTCAGGATACAAAATTAATGTGCAAAAATCACAAGCATTCTTTTTTTTTTGTTTTTGAATAAAGAAATTTATTTAATAGAGAGAATAAGAGGCATCCACAATCTTTGAAGTAGCTGGGTGATCAAGATCACTCAGTAAAGGACACAAGCTGCTTTCACAGGAAGTGTGCATCCAGGAAAACAACAGTGGATGATTCTCAGGAAGGTAAATGGTCGCTCCTTATGCAGCTTCCAAATTTTGAGCAGTTCGTCCTCATTGACAGAATTTTATCCAGAATCATAAAAGGAGAGGGATACTGAGAACTATAGCTCTAAGCTTCCCCTTAGAAGCAGAGGTAAATGATGAAGGGAATGGTAATGATGCCTAGCTGATAATAAGCAATCCAGCCCCAAGGAAGTGAATGCAGCTATATTAATAAGAGATCAAAATTAAGGCCCAAACATTACTAAAGAGACTCACACTTCATAATACAAAAAATTCCATTCACTAGGAAAATATAATATTTAAATGTGTACACGCTTAATAACAAAGCCTCAAAAAATATAAAGCAAAAACAGGCCAGGGGCGGTGGCTCACGCTGTAATCCCAACCCTTTGGGAGGCCGAGGCAGGTGGATCATGAGGTCAGGAGTTTCAGACCAGCCTGGCCAAGATGGTCTCTGCTAAAAATACAAAAATTACCAGGCATGGTGGCACATGCCTGTAATCCCAGCTACTTGGGAGGCTGAGGCAGGAGAATAGCTTGAATCCAGGTGGCAGAGGTTGCAGTGAGCCAAGATCGCGCCACTCCACTCCAGCCTGGGCGATAGAGTGATCCTCCGTCTCAAAACTATATATATAATTATATCTAATATATGTATAATAGAATATATGTATATAATATATGCATATATATGTATATACATAAAATATATATACACATATATATAAAGCAAAAACTAACAGGACCACAAGGAGAAATAGATAAATCCA
>NW_022306985.1:0-8363 GCF_002776525.5 Piliocolobus tephrosceles | reverse complement strand
TTTAAGAGACTCCATTTGGCTCTGTATTTGAGATGCTGTTAATCTGTGACTCTACCCCCAATCTTGTCCTTGCTAGAAAACATTGCTGTGCTAATGAAGGTTGAAAGGATTTGGGGCTGTAAGGAATGTGCTTTGTTAGGCAAATATTTAAAGCCTGCCTGTGGTTGAAGGTCAGTACCATTCCCTTAAATCTCAGTAAAAGAAAAACATCTGTCTCCTGCCCGATCCTGGGAAAATGGAACATCTTACTGCTGATTTACTCCCTTATCTTTTTGGCAATAAATACTGAGGGAACTCAGAGACCAGTGCCAGTGTGGGTCCTCTGAAAGCACAGCACTGGTCCCTTGGGGCCCCGTTTTTCTTTCTCTGTACTTTGTCTCTGTGTCTTTATGTCTTTTCTCAAGTCTCTCGTTCCACCTAGCAAGAAGCACCCACAGGTATGGAGGGGCAGGCCACCCCTTCATCTGGCGTCCAACGTGGGAGCTTTTTGCTAAGGTGAAGCTACGCTGGAGCGTGGTCATTGAGGACAAGTCGACGAGAGACTCCCGAGTACTCTACAGTCAGCCTTGCGGTAAGCTTGTGCGCTGGGAAGAACCTAGGGAAACAATGGGGCAAACTAAAAGTAGATATGCCTCTTATCGCAGGCTTATAAAAATTCTCTTAAAAAGAGGGAGAGTTAGGCCGGGCGCGGTAGCTCAAGCCTGTAATCCCAGCACTTTGGGAGGCCGAGACGGGCGGATCACGAGGTCAGGAGATCGAGACCATCCTGGCTAACCCGCTGAAACCCCGTCTCTACTAAAAAAAAAATTATAAAAAACTAGCCGGGCGAGGTGTCAGGCCCCTGTAGTCCCAGCCACTCGGGAGGCTGAGGCAGGAGAATGGCGTGAACCCGGGAGGTGGAGCTTGCAGTGAGCTGAGATCTGGCCACTGCACCCCAGCCTGGGCAACAGAGCGAGACTCCGTCTCAAAAAAAAAAAAGAAAGAAAAAGAAAAAGAGGGAGAGTTAAAGTGTCTACCAAAAATCTAAATATGCTCTTTCAAACAATAGAACAGTTTTGTCCGTGGTTTCCAGAACAGGGAACTTTAGATCTAAAAGACTGGGAAAAAATTGGCAAAGAATTAAAACAAGCAAGTAGGGAAGGTAAAATCATCCCACTTACAGTATGGAATGATTGGGTCATTATTAAAGTAGCTTTAGAACCATTGCAAACAGAAGAAGATAGCGTTCCAGTTTCTGATGTCCCTAAAAGCTGTGCAGTAGATTGTGAAGAGGCAGGGATAGAATCCCGGAAAGGAAAAGAAAGTTCACACTGTAAATGTGTAGCAGAGCCGGTAATGGCTCAGTCAACGCAAAATGTTGACAATAATCAATTACAGGAGGTAATATATCCTGAAACGTTAAAATTAGAGGAAAAAGATCCAGAATTAGCAGAGCCATCAGAGTCTAAACCACGATGGCCAACTCTTCTTATAACAGCTCAGATGCCTGTAACCTTACAACCTCAAATGCAGGTTAAACAAGTTCAAACTCCAAAAAAAGATCAAATAGAGAGATAGAGTCTCTGTCACGGCAATGCCACTCCAAATACAGTGTCCACAATATCAGCAGGTAGAAAGTAAGATCCAGCCGCCAGTAGCCTATCAATACTGGCCGCCAGCTGAACTGCAGTATCAGAAGCTCCCAGAAAATCTGTATGGACAGCCAGGAACATTTCCAGTGCCACAGGGCAGGGCGCCATATCCTCAGCCGCCCACCCTGAGACTTAATCCTACAGCACCGCCTAGTACACAGGGTAGTGCAATACATAAAATTATTGATGAGGCCAGAAAACAGGGAGATATTGAGGCATGGCAATTCCCACTAGTATTAGAAGCAAGACCACCTGGAGAAGGGGCTCAAGAGGGAGAGCCTCTCGAGGCTGAAGCCAGATATCAGTCCTTTTCTATAAAAATGTTGAAAGAAATGAAAGAAGGAGTAAAACAGTATGGACCCAATTCTCCTTACATGAGAACATTATTAGATTCCATTGCTAATGGACATAGACTCATTCCTTATGATTGGGAGATTCTGGCAAAATCCTCACTTTCACCCTCTCAATTTTTACAATTTAAGACTTGGTGGATTGATGGGGCACAAGTGCAGGTCCGAAGAAATAGGACTGCCAATCCTCCAATTAACATAGATGCAGATCAACTATTAGGAATAGGTCAAAATTGGAGCACTGTTGACCAACAAGCAATAATGCCAAATGAGGCCATTGAGCAAATCAGGGCTATCTGCCTTAGGGCCTGGGAGAAAATCCAAGACCCAGGAACCGCCTGCCCTTCCTTTAATACAGTAAGACAAGGCTCTAAAGAGCCCTACCCAGATTTCGTAGCAAGACTTCAAGATGCTGCTCAAAAGTCAATTACCGATGAGAATGCCCGTAAGGTCATAGTGAAGTTGATGGCATACGAAACGCCAATCCGGATTGTCAATCAGCCATTAAGCCATTAAAAGGAAGGGTTCCCGCAGAATCAGATGTAATCTCAGAGTACGTTAAAGCCTGCGATGGAATTGGAGGAGCTATGCATAAAGCTATGCTTATGGCTCAGGCAATCACAGGAGTTGCTTTAGGAGGACAAGTGAAAAGATTCGGGGGAAAATGTTGTAATTGTGGTCAAATTGGTCATCTAAAAAATAATTGCCTAGTCACAAATAAACAAAATGTAACTACTCAAGTTACTACAACAACAGATAAAGGGCCACCTGGCCTATGTCCAACATGTAAAAAGGGAAAACATTGGGGTAATCAATGTCATTCTAAATATGATAAAAATGGGCAACCGCTGTTGGGAAACGAGAGGAGGGGCCAGCCTCAGGCCCCCGCAACAAACTGGGGCGTTCCAAATTCAACCCTTTGTTCCTCAGGGTTTTCAGGAACAACAACCCCCACTGTCGCAAGTGTCTCAGGAAATAAGCCAGTTATCACAATACAGCAATTATCCCCCGCCACAAGTGGCAGTGCAGCAGTAGATCTATGTGCTTTACAAGCAGTCTCTCTGCTTCCAGGGGAGCCTCCACAAAAAATCCCCACAGGGTTATACGGCCCATTGCCTGAGGGGACTGTAGGACTAATCTTAGGAAGATCAAGTTTAAATCTAAAAGGAGTTCAAATTCATACTGGTATGGTTGATTCCGACTATGAAGGCGAAATTCAATTGGTTATTAGTTCCTCAATTCCTTGGAGTGCCAGTCCAGGAGACAAGATCGCTGAATTATTACTCCTACCTTATATTAAAATTGGAAACAATAAAATAAAAAGAACAGGAGGGTTCGGAAGCACTGATCTGGCAGGAAAGGCTGCATATTGGGCAAGTCTGGTCTCTGAGAGCAGACCTGTGTGTAAGGCCATTATTCAAGGAAAACAGTTTGAAGGGTTGGTAGACACAGGAGCAGATATCTCTGTCATTGCTTTAAATCAGTGGCCAAAAAATTGGCCTAAACAAAAGGCTGTCACAAGACTTGTCGGCGTAGGCACGGCTTCAAAAGTGTATGAAAGTACAATGATTTTACATTGTTTAGGTCCAGATAATCAAGAAAGTACTGTTCAGCCAATGATTACTTCAATTCCTGTTAATCTATGGGGTCGAGATTTGTTACAACTATGGGGTGCAGAAATTATTATGCCTGCTCCATTGTACAGCCCCACAAGTCAAAAAAGCATGACTAAAATGGGATATATACCAGGAAAGGGATTAGGAAAAAATGAAAATGGCATTAAAGTCCCAATTGAGACTAAGAAAAATCAAGGAAGAAAAGGAATAGGGTATCCTTTTTAGGGGCGGCCACTGTAGAGCCTCCTAAACCCATTCCATCAACTTGGAAAACAGAAAAACCGGTATGGGTAAATCAGTGGCCACTACCAAAGCAAAAACTGGAAGCTTTACACTTATTAGCAAAGGAACAATTAGAAAAGGGACACATTGAGCCTTCATTCTCACCCTGGAATTCTCCTGTATTTATAATTCAGAAAAAATCAGGCAAATGGCGTATGTTAATGGACTTTAGAGCCGTAAATGCTGTAATTCAACCCATGGGGCCTCTCCAACCTGGATTGCCCTCCCCGGCCATGATCCCAAAAGACTGGCCTCTAATTATAATTGATCTAAAAGATTGCTTTTTTACCATTCCTCTGGCAGAACAAAATTGTGAAAAATTTGCCTTTACTATACCAGCCATAAATAATAAAGAACCAGCCACCAGGTTTCAGCGGAAAGTATTACCTCAGGGAATGCTTAATAGTCCAACTATTTGTCAAACTTTTGTAGGTCAAGTCCTTCAACCAGTTAGAGACAAATTTTCAGATTGTTATATCATTCACTATATTGACGATATTTTATGTGCTGCAGAAACAAGAGACAAATTAATTGACTGTTACACATTTCTGCAAGCAGAGGTTGCCAACGCAGGACTAACAATAGCATTTGATAAGATCCAAACCTCTGCTCCTTTTCATTATTTAGGGACGCAAATAGAAAATAGAAAAATTAAGCCACAAAAACTAGAAATAAGAAAAGATACATTAAAAACATTAAATGACTTTCAAAAATTGTTAGGCGATATTAATTGGATTCGGCCAACTCTAGGCATTCCTACTTATGCCATGTCAAATTTGTTCTCAATCCTAAGAGGAGATCCAGACTTAAATAGTAGAAGAATATTAACCCCAGAGGCAACAAAAGAAATTAAATTAGTAGAAGAAAAAATTCAGTCAGCGCAAATAAATAGAATAGATTCTTTGGCCCCACTCCAACTTTTGATTTTTGCCACTGCACATTCTCCAACAGGCATCATTGTTCAAAATACTGATCTTGTGGAGTGGTCATTCCTTCCTCACAGTACAATTAAAACTTTTACATTGTACTTGGATCAAATAGCTACATTAATTGGTCAAACAAGATTACGAATAATACAATTGTGTGGTAATGACCCAGACAAAATAGTTGTTCCTTTAACCAAGGAACAAGTTAAACAAGCCTTTATCAATTCTGGTGCATGGCAAATTGGCCTTGCTGATTTTGTGGGAATTATTGATAATCATTACCCAAAAACAAAAATCTTCCAGTTTTTAAAATTGACTACTTGGATTTTACCTAAAATTACCAGACATAAACCTTTAGAAAATGCTCTGACAGTATTTACTGATGGTTCCAGCAATGGAAAAGCAGCTTACACAGGGCCAAAAGAGCGAATAATCAAAACTCAGTATCAATCAGCTCAAAGGGCAGAGTTGGTTGCAGTCATTACAGTGTTAGAAGATTTTAATCAACCTGTTAATATTATATCAGATTCTGCATATGTAGTACAGGCTACAAGGGATGTTGACACAGCTCTAATTAAATATAGCATGGATGATCAGTTAAACCAGCTATTCACTTTGTTACAACAAACTGTAAGAAAGAGGAATTTCCCATTTTATATTACTCATATTCGAGCACACACTAATTTACCAGGACCTTTAACTAAAGCAAATAAACAAGCTGACTTACTGGTATCCTCTGCATTCATAAAAGCACAAGAACTTCATGCTTTGACTCATGTAAATGCAGCAGGGTTAAAAAACAAATTTAATGTCGCATGCAAACAGGCAAAAAATATTGTACAACATTGTACCCAGTGTCAAGTCCTACACCTGCCCACTCAAGAGGCAGGAGTTAATCCCAGAGGTCTGTGTCCCAATGCATTATGGCAAATGGATGTTACCCATGTACCTTCATTTGGAAAATTATCATATGTTCATGTAACAGTTGATACTTATTCACATTTCATATGGGCAACATGCCAAACAGGAGAAAGTACTTCCCATGTTAAAAAACATTTATTATCTTGTTTTGCTGTGATGGGAGTTCCAGAAAAAATTAAAACTGACAATGGACCAGGTTATTGTAGTAAAGCTTTCCAAAAATTCTTAAATCAGTGGAATATTACACATACAACAGGAATTCCTTTTAATTCCCAAGGACAGGCCATAGTAGAAAGAACTAATAGAACACTTAAAACTCAGTTAAACAAAAAGAAGGGGGAGACAGTAAGGACTGTGCCTCTCCTCAGATGCAGCTTAATCTAGCACTCTATACTTTAAATTTTTTAAACATTTATAGAAATCAGACTACTACTTCTGCAGAACAACATCTTACTGGTAAAAAGAACAGCCCACATAAAGGAAAACTGATTTGGTGGAAAGACAAAAATAAGACATGGGAAATAGGGAAGGTGATAACCTGGAGAAGAGGCTTTGCTTGTGTTTCACCAGGAGAAAATCAGCTTCCTATTTGGATACCCACTAGACATTTGAACTTCTACAATGATCCCATCGGAGATGCAAAGAAAAGCGCCTCCACGGAGACGGAAACACTGCAATCGAGCACCATGGACTCACAGGATGAATCAAGTGGTGATATCAGAAGAACAGATGAAGTCACCACGCACCAAGAAAGCGGAGCTGCCAACCTGGGCACAGTTAAAGAAGCTGACACTGTTAGCTAGAAAAAGCCTAGCTAGCACAAAGGTGACACAAACCTCAGAAAAAATGCTGCTTGCAGCTTTAATGGTTCTATCAACGGTGGTAAGTCTCCCCATGCCTGCAGGAGCAGCTGCAGCTAATTATACCTGCTGGGCCTATGTGCCTTTCCCGCCCTTAATTCCGGCAGTGACATGGATGGATAATCCTATTGAAGTATATGTTAATAATAGTGTGTGGGTACCTGGTCCCACAGATGATCATTGCCCTGCCAAACCAGAGGAAGAAGGAATGATGATAAATATTTCCACTGGGTATCGTTATCCTCCTATATGTCTAGGGAAAGCACCAGGATGTTTAATGCCTGCTATCCAAGATTGGTTGGTAGAAGTGCCTACTCTCAATCCCATCAGTATATTTACTTACCACAAGGTTGTGGAACTCACAATCTGGTATCAATCAAAAATTGGCAAATCAAATTAATAATCTTAGACAAACTGTCATTTGGATGGGAGATAGGATCATGAGCTTAGAACATCGTTTCCAGTTCCAGTGTGACTGGAATACTTCAGATTTTTGTATTACACCTCAAATTTATAACGAGTCTAAACATCACTGGGACATGGTTAGACACCATTTACAGGGAAGAGAAGATAATCTCACTTTAGACATTTCTAAATTAAAAGAACAAATATTTGAAGCCTCTCAAAGTCATTTAAATATTGTCCCTGGGGCTGAGGCGTTAGATCAAGTGGCAAAAAATCTTGATAGATTAAACCCCACGACTTGGATTAAGTCTATTAGAAACTCCACTGTAGTAAATTTTGGAATTGTGTGTCTCTTTAATCGGTTTGTTTTTAGTGTGCTGGACCAGTCAAAGAATCCTCCGCCAAAATCGAGAGAACGAACAAGGCTTCATCGCCGTGGCACATTTATATAGAGGAAAAGACAGAAAATGTTGTGAGAAGTCAGGGACCTTGAACAGAGGGACTGGCTGGAGCCACAACAAAAAAACATAAAATATAAAGATTTCACGGACATTTTACTAGTTCTCCAAAATTTATACTTTTGTAATTTCTTATGTCTGTCTTTAATCTCTTAATCCCATTATTTTCTTTGTAAGATGAGGAGGATATATGTCACCTCAGGACCCTGTGATGATTGCCTTAACTGCACAAATTGCTTGTAGAGCATGTGTGTTTAAACAGTATGAAAACTGGGCATCTTGAAAAAAGAACGAGATAACAGCGGTGTTCAGGAAACAAGGGAGGTAACCTTGAACTGGCCGCCTGTGAGCCGGACGGACAGAGCCATATCTTTTCTCCTTTTGCACACAAATAGGAGAGATATCGCTGAATTCTTTTTCTCAGCATGGAATATCCCTGAGAGAGAGAATGCGCTGTAAGGGTAGGCCTATAAATGACCCCCTTGGAGGCGTGCCGCCTTTTACAGTTGAAGCCGAAGAGATGAAATAAGCCCCGGCCTCCTGTAGTGCTCTCAGGCTTATTAGGATGAGGAAATTCCCACCTAATAAATTTTGGTCAGTCAGGTTGTCTGCTCTCAAACCCTATTTCCTGATAAAATGTTATCAATGACTATGCATGCCCAAAATTTCATTAGCAATTTTAATTTTAATGTTAACACCATCCTGTGATCTCATCCTGTCCCCACTTGCTCTGTAATAATCTATTACTTTGTGAAGTATGTAATCTCAGTGTCATGATGACAATGGTGATTTTGTTGAAAAGAAAAGGGGGAAATGTGGGGAAAAGATAGGTTAGCCTGTTACTGTGTTATTATAGATAGAAGTGAATTTAAGAGACTCCATTTGGCTCTGTATTTGAGATGCTGTTAATCTGT
>NW_022306984.1:0-5180 GCF_002776525.5 Piliocolobus tephrosceles | reverse complement strand
CAAAAAATATATATATATTTTTTTTTTTAATTATTTTTTTTTTAGACATAGGGTCTTTCTGTGTTGCCCAGGCTGGTCTCAAACCCTCAGGCTCAAGCAATCCTCCTGCCTTAGTCTCTCAAAGTGCTGGGATTCAGGCATGAGCCACTGCTCCCAGCCAGGGCTGCATGTTTTATAAGCACTGTCTTTCTTTTTTATTTATTTATGTATTTATTTTTAAAAAGTTTTTTTTGAGACAGAGTCTTGCTGTGTTGCCCAGGCTGGAGTGCAGTGGTGCGGTATTCATTCACTACAATCTCTGCCTCCTGGGTTCATGAAATTCTCCTGCCTCAGCCTCCCGAGTCGCTGTGATTACAGACACGCACCTCCATGCCTGGCTAATTGTTATTTTATTTGTTTATTTATTTATTTTGCTATTTTTAGTAGAAACGGGATTTCACCATGTTGACCAGGCTGGTCTCAAACTCCTGGCCTCAAATGATCCGCCTACCTCGGCCTCCCAAAGTGCTGGGATTACAGGTGTGAGCCACCGCGCCCGACCAGCACTGTCGTATTTAATACTCATCACAAATCTTTGCCTCAGGCATGATCAAGTCCATGTTACAGAAGAGGAAACTGAGGCCAGAAAGGTAGAGTGGCCCCAGCCAGGTCATACAGTGTGTTAGTGGGACAGCCACTGTGGGGCCCAGGTCAGGGATCCTGCACTGCTCCACATGACAGGCCAGGCAGGGCCACTAGCCTCAAGGGTCTGAGGGTTCAGTATTTCATGTGGTGTACATGTGGGATAATTGGAGTAGCGTTGAGGCATGCCAGATAGGCTGAGGAAATGATCCAGTGGTAGACCCAGGGAGTCCAGAGCTTGCTTCTTCGGTGTCCTGGAGCCCAGTGCTGAGATCTCGCCTACGACCCTCTGAGTCTCTCTGGTCCTTGCTGTGTGACCTTGGGTAGGTGCCTTTCCCACCCTGAGCCTTGGGTCACTGTCTGTGAGGGAAGCAGTGGTACAGGTGTTCTCAGAGGATCTTTCCCATCCTGATATTCTCGGATTCTAGGATTTGGTCACTTTCATGATCTGTGACGTTAAAATCTGTTATGCTTGGGCATGGAGGAGAAGGATGAGGTTCTAGAAGAGCTAAGCCAGAGATTTTTCTTTTTTTTCTTTTTTTGAAACAGAGTCTCGCTCTGTCGCCCAAGCTACAATGCAATGGCATGATCTCGGCTCACTGCAACCTGTGCTTCCCAGGTTCTAGCAATTCTCCTGACTCAGCCTCCTGAGTAGCTAGGATTACAGGCATGCACCACCACACCCGGCTAATTTTTCTATTTTCAGTAGAGACGGGGTTCCACCACGTTGGCCAAGCTGGTCTTGAACTCCCGACTTCAGGTGATCCACCCACCTCGGCCTCCCAAAGTGTTGGGATTACAGGCGTGAGCCACCGCGCCTGCCCTAAGCCAGAAATTTTCATCCTGTTTTCTGGTTCTTATTCTATCTCATCCTTGTTTCTGGAGTTTGAGTCACTGAGGTTTTGTGTGCCCTACCTTGGGAGTCTGAGGGGGCATAGCCCTGCCCTGGGGTATCTGAGAAGATGCAGTCCCAATTAGAGGAGGGCAGAGGGAAAATAGCTCCAGGCCAGCAATGGATTGGGGACAAATCCTCATCTCAGGGAGATGTGGGCCCTGTAGGGGATAAAGGTCCTTGTTCATCTGGGGGTGGGAGATACTGGATGACGGGCGCCCCGTCCCCCCTCTTCCCTTCCCCCAGCTACCTCTACCCAGATGGAAAGAACCACAACCCAGACCTGACTGAGCTCGACCAGGCAGAACCCCAGCAGCGCATCCACGTATCAGAGGTGAGACCTGTGCCTGCACCCGCAGTCCCGTTCCCTGACCCTGCCACCCCCACGTTGCCTTGGCTCAGAGGCCTGGGGTTGGAGCGTTGGCCTGGTGGCTGTGTGACCTTGGGTAAATCACTTGACCTCTCTGAGGCTCAGTTATTCTTCCGGAGAATACGGCTCCTCCTGGCTCTTTCCCAGGGGTGATCACGGGGATTAAATAAGGAACTGATGCTGCTGAGATCATCAGGACAGCTAATGCATTTGGGCATTTGCCAGCGATGGCCCTGTGCCAGCCCCTAATCTTCACAGCCACCCCACGAGTGAGAGAAAAACAACAATAATAAATACATAATTTATATTTTATTTATTTTTATTTTTAGAGACGGGATCTCTTCTGTCACCCAGGCTGGAGTGCAGTGGTGAGATCATGGCTCACTGCAGCTTCGACCTCCGGGCTCAAGCGATCCTCCCACCTCAGCCTCCCGAGCAGCTGGGAGTACAGGTGTGAGCCACTGCACCCAGCTAATTTTTTTATTTCTCTGTAGAGATAGGGTTTCGCCATGTTGCCCAAGCTGGTTTTGAACTCCTGGGCTCCAGCGATCCTCCCACCTCCACCTCCCAAAGTGCTGGGATTGTAGGCATGAGCCACTGTACCCGGCCCTACATATTTTTAGTATAAATATATCCCTTGCAATATTTGGGACATCTTTATACTTCAAACTGTATTTACTGTTTACATGAAATCCAAATTTAGAGGCCAGGTGCCACCGCGCTGGTAATCCCAGCACTTTGGTAGGCCGAGGCGGGCAGATCACCTGAGGTCAGGAGTTCAAGACCAGCCTGGCCAACATCAGTGAAACCCATCTCTACCAAAAATACAAAAATTAGCCGGGTGTGGTGTAGTCCTGTAGTCCCAGCTGAGGCACTAGAGTTGGGAGGCGGAGGCACAAGAATCACTTGAACCCGGGAGGCAGAGGTTGCAGTAAGCTGAGATCACACCACTGTGCTCCAGCCTGGGCAACAGAGCAAGACTCCATCTCAAAAAGAAAAAGAAATAAATAAATTTTAAAAACACACACAAAAAATGAGTGAAGACATGTAGGAGGCCGTTGGGCATGCCAACCTTGGACTTAGGAGAGGGTTCAGGTCTGGCACAGAAGTTTAGTTTATTTTTTTAAAAATAGAAACGGGGTCTTGCTATGCTTCCCAGGCTGGTCCAGAACTCCTGGGCTCAAGCATTCCACCGGCCTTGGCCGCCAGAAATGCTGAGATTACAGGCATGAGCCACAGCGCCAAGACAGAGGTTTGGGATTTTCCTTCCTTCCTTCCTTCCTTTCCTTCCTTCCTTCCTTCCTTCCTTCCTTCCTTTTTTCCTTCCTTCCTTCCTTCCGTCCTTCCTTCCTTCCTTCCGTCCGTCCATCTTTCTGTCTTTCTTGTTTTGCTCTTGTTGCCCAGGCTGGAGTGCAATGGCGCAATCTCAGCTCACTGCCACCTCCATCTCCCAAGTTCAAGTGATTCTCCTGCCTCAGCCTCCCAAGTAGCTGGGACTACAGGCGTGCACCACCATGCCCTGGCTAATTTTTGTATTTTTAGTAGAGACAGGGCTTCAACATAGTTGACAACATTGGTCTCGAACTCCTGACCTCAGGCGATCCCCCCGCCTCGGCCTCCAAAGTGCTGGGATTACAGGCGTGAGCCACCACAACCAGCTGAGGTTTGGGATTTTCTTCCTGTGGCCCAAGTAGTGTCCTCGTGGCTGACGCATGCCCCTCGCTGTCTTTTCTATCCTCTCACCTGCCAGGAGCAGCTGCAGCTCTACTGGGCCATGGACTCCACATTTGAGCTCTGTAAGATCTGTGCTGAGAGCAACAAGGATGTGAAGATCGAGCCGTGCGGGCACCTGCTCTGCAGCCGCTGCCTGGCTACCTGGCAGGTGGGTCTGACCCCCGCGCCGCCTTCCTGGCTGGTCTCCCCCTCTCTACAGGAAAAGCCCCAAGAGGATCTCCTCTATGCCTCATTGATCATATGGGGAAACCAAAGTCCAGAGAGGGCAGAGAGCTGCGGGCGACCACTCAGGAGGCCGCTGTCTTTCCCCGGGCCTCTTGTTCCACCCCACTCTGCACACGCTGCCTCTGTTTCTGCCTCTCCGGCAATGTTATCGGTGGAAAGCTCTCCTTCCTTCCCTGCCTGGGTGATCCCCAGCTAGTGGCTTCGCCTCTCTGAGCCTTAGCCTCGTCCCCTGGAGGACAGGGCTGAGAATAGTGACTTCCCAAGGGCCATAATGAGGCTGGGCACGGTGGCTCACGTCTGTAATCCCAGCACTTTGGGAGGCCAGGGTGGGTGGATCACTTGAGGTCAGGAGTTTGAGACGAACCTGGCCAATATGGTGAAACCCCGTGTCTACTAAAAAAATTTAAAAAATTTAAAAAAATCTAAAAAAAAATTAGATGGGTGTGGTGGTGGGTGCCTGTAATCCCAGCTGCTCGTGAGGCTGAGACATGAGAATCGCTTGAACCCGGGAGACAGATGTTGCAGTGAGCAGAGATCGCACCACTGCACTCCTGCCTAGGTGACAGAGCGAGACTCTGTTTAAAAAACAAAACAAAACAAAACAAGGGCCATAGTGAGCATTTAAGCCTGGAAAGGCCTGGCCCAGAAACTGCAGCCACGGCGGCTCCATGGGGATCCCTGGCCTGTGTGCCCCCTCCTGACCTTGACTCTGGTTCCGTTCCTCTCTCACCTTCCCTCCCAGCATTTCCCTCCACGTTCCCCTGCTCTCCATGACTTCTCTTCTCTCCTTCCGTCTCCCTTCCTCTGTCTGTCTTCCCCACATCAATCTTTTGGGCAGGGAACTCCTCGTCGGCCCAAGGGACAGGATGGAGAGCAGGGGGCACTGACCCTTTCCCTCCCGACCTCCCGCAGCACTCGGACAGCCAGACCTGCCCCTTCTGCCGCTGCGAGATCAAGGGCTGGGAGGCTGTGAGTATCTACCAGTTCCATGATCAGGCTACTGCTGAGGACTCAGAGGACGGCAGTGACCAGGGAGGCAGAGAGTTGGAGCTGGAGCAGGTGAGCAGGGCCAGCCGGGAGCTGGAATCCACATTCCTGAGGCCTGAGGGAGGAGGGACTGGAGCCTGGACTCCTGGGTCTGAGGGAGGAAGGGCGGGGTCTGGATTCCTGGGTCTGAGAGAGGAAGGGCTGGGGGCCTGCACTCCTGGGTCTGAGGGAGGAAGGGCTGGGCCTGGACTCCTGGGTTTGAGGGAGGGGGGGCCGGGGGCGGGGCGCCGGGGCCGGGGGAGCGGGGGGCGGGGGGGGTGGGCGCCTGGGTGGATCGGGGGGGGGGGGGGG
>NW_022306982.1:0-1071 GCF_002776525.5 Piliocolobus tephrosceles | reverse complement strand
TATCTGGGACTACAGGTGTGTGCCAGCAAACCTGGCTAATTTTTGTAATTTTAGTAGAGATGGGGTTTCACCGTGTTGGCCAGGCTGGTCTCGAACTCCTGACCTCAGGTGATCCGCTTACCTCAGCCTCCCAAAGTGCTGGGATTACAGGTGTGAGCCACCACGCCTGGCCTCCATGAGTTATGTTTTAATCAGTCACAGACACTGGCTGCAGTGGCTCACACCTGTAATCCCAGCACTTTGGGAGGCCAAGGCAGGCGGATCACCTGAGGTCAGGAGTTCGAGACCACCCTGACCAACATGGAGAAACCCCGTCTCTACTAAAAATACAAAATTAGCTGGGTGTGGTGGCCTATAATTCCAGTTGCTGGGGAGACTGAGGCAGGAGAATTGCCTGAACCCAGGAGGCGGAGGTTGTGGTGAGCCAGAGATCGCGCCATTCCACTCCAGCCTGGACAACAAGAGCAAAACTCCATCTAAAAAAAAAAAAAAAATCAGTCACAGACAATGCCCCCGGTGAGGACATGAACAGCCAGCAGCCCCTAGTTGCAGGCTGGGGTCTTTCTGGGTGCTGTATGTAGTGGGATGGAGGGGGGGATGGAAGGTTCTGGCTGATTTGTCAAACCAGGAGGAACTGGGCATTCTTTTTTGGGGGGGACGGAACCTCTGTCACCCAGGTTGGAGTACAGTGGCACCATCTTGGCTCACTGCAACCTCCACCTCCTGAGTGCAAGCAATTCTGTGGCCTCAGCCTCCTGAGTAACTGGGATTACACCATGCCTGGCTAATTTTTTTTATTTTTAGTAGAGACAGGGTTTCACCATATTGGACAGGCTGGTCTCGAACTGCCGACCTCAGGAGATCCAGCTGCCTCAGCCTCTCAAAGTGGTGGGATTACAGGCATGAGCCACAGTGCCTGGCCTGGGCATTCTTTTTCTAGAAAAAAATAACTTGGGTTCAACTTAGGTGGGACCTCAGCCCTGACCACCCTTGAATCACCCATTTCCCACAATATACCCTTCTTTTTTTTTTTTTGAGACGGAGTCTCTGTCGCCCAGGCTGGAGTGCAGT
>NW_022306981.1:0-3126 GCF_002776525.5 Piliocolobus tephrosceles | reverse complement strand
TATATATATAAAATAACTTTTATTTGGTCATCATACTTTAAATGACAGTGTAACAGGTCAGTTGTAAAAAAAACTGTGTTCACTAGGATATTTTATTTAAAAAAAACTGATCTGAATACGTTGAAGATTTAAGGATAAAATAACAACAAATAACTTATTTATTATAATTTATTTATTTCCTTATTAACTGCCAGGGAATGTAGGCAATAACTTAAAAATGAATGATAATGAAAGCATGACACAACAAAAACTTTGGGATATGGCTGATGAATTACTTAGAGGAAATTTAGTGTTAAATTAACTTATTACAAAATAAAGACTAAAATCCAATTTTCACACGAGAAAGAGGAAAAAGGAAGAACCACATAGCACAAGATATAACATGATTGATATTTAAAACCCAAATAAATGTATTTTTTTAAAAAGAGACTACCAAAAAAAATTACTGACATAAGTGAAAGCTGGTTATCTGCAAAAAAGCAATATTACTAAAATGCAGAAAAGTGCTTATTTCTGTTGAAAAATAAAATGATGAAACAACAGCAAAACATAAAAATAGATAGTCATATTTTTTGATACGTATGTGATCAAATAAAAGAATGTACAAATTTATATCATGTATTTGAAACTCTAAACTTAACATATGATTCCCTGGTGAAATGTTATTTAATAATACTGATTTAAAAGAAGTAATAAAGAAAAAACGAAGAATAAACTTTAAAGGTGGTCAAATGCTGCTGTGATAGGCAAAAAAATTGCATACCAAAGACGTTCACCTCCTACTCTCTGGAACCTGTGAATATGTTACATCACATGTCAAAGACAAGTTATAGTACCAGATAGCAATAAGGTTTCTAATCAGATGACTTTTAAAAGAGAAAGATTCTAATGAACTATCCAAGTGGGACCAATATAATTGTAAGTCTTTAAATGTGGAAGGAGGAGGAACAAAAGTTGATGGCTAGAATAGTTAGAATGACGATGAGAAAATTATACAAACTATTCTTGCCTTGAGGAAGGAAGACTGCCACGAAGCGGAAATGCAGGCAGCCCGAAGAGTTGGGGAATATAAGGAAACTGATGTTCACTGATGTGTTTTGGCTGTGCCCCCACCCATACCTCATCCTGAATTGTAATTCCCATCATCTGCACATATTGTGGGGGGGACATAGTGAGAGGCCATTGAATCATGGAGGCAGTTACCTCCATACTGTTCTCATGATAGTGAATGAGTTCTTATGATTTCTGATGGTTTTATAAGAGACTTTCCCCCCACCTTCATTCTGCACTTCTCCTTACTGCTGCCATGTGAAAAAGGCTGTGTTTGTTTCCCCTTCTACCATGATTGTAAGGTTGCAGAGACCTCCCCAACCCTGTGGTACTGTGAGTCAATTAAACCTCTTACCTTTACAAATAACCCCATCTCCGATGTGTCTTTATAAGCAGCATGAGAACGGACTAATACACTCCTCTAGAAGCTACAAAATAAATGCAACTCTTGATTTTAACACAAAGTTACTTCAAGCCATCAAGTTATCACAATTCATTAAAGCAGCAATGGGAAACTAATGCAACCCATAACAAAAGCACCAGTTCCATACAGTTAGGATGTAAATCCTATCATACTTCAAGGGATGGTTAAGCACTGTTTATATAACTTGTTCTAAAGCCCAGGAAAAGCTGGCTAGCATCCTGTAGTATTCAAAAAGGGTATTTTATACAGTGATTGTGACATAAAAACCTAACTTAGTTGACAGAATGAGAGGGAAAGAGAAAAGGGAAGCAGATGCAGTAGGGAAAAGAAAGAGAAAGATGAAGAGAAAGAAAAACTATCAGCCAAGCACATGAATAATATAGTTGAAAAAATAACACACTAAACATGGTTTACAAGGAAGTGTAAAACATTTTAATATTCAGGACTTTATTAATGAAATTCATGGCATAGGGAAATTAAATAATTTTTTCACATAAAATATTTTTATAACATCACACATTTCTGAGATTAGATTAAAAAAGTTGCTAGACTCAAAAGAAAATGCCAGCATTAAGGAATACATGGTAATTTTTAAAAAGTAATCTCCAGCAACCATTATAATGCTGATATGTTAGAAAATTTCCACTGAATTCTACAATTGGAAAAGCCTGACAGCTGGCTTTGAGAGTATAAATCATTTACTAGAGATCTTTGTGAATAAAACTAGATAAATTATTAAGATGGTTAATTTTAGAAGGTAGAAAATTGTTGTTTAAAAAATTATATGATCATATACTCAAAAACTACTATTTAAGAAAATGTTATATAAACACTTCTGTGGACTGAGCATGGTAGTTCACACCTGTAATCCCAGTACTTTGGGAGCCCAAAGCAGGTGAATCACCTGAGGTCAGGAGTTCGAGACCAGCCAAACCAACATGGTGAAACCCCATCGCTACTAAAAATGCAAACATTTGCCAGGCATGGTGGCGCATGCCTGTAATCCCAGCTACTCGGGAGGCTGAGGCAAGATAATTGCTTGAACCTGGGAGGCAGAGGTGGCAGTGAGCAGAGATTGCACCAGTACACTCCAGCCTTGGCAATAGAGCGAGATTCTTGTCAAAAAAAAAAGCTAGTGTGACTAATCTATTTATGAATGACAACAACATTATGTATATCAAGTAATATTAAAACAAAGAAACAACAATATGAACTAGAAATATTATAAGTAAAATAAATGAACACAATTATACAAAAAAATTCTTAATTTCTAGTATTTAAGTGCAATTAAAATGAGATTGTTACCATTCAAAATTTTGGCAAACATTGAAAAGTTTAGAGTACTTACACATTTGTAAGGGTGTACTATAACACATAGCAATATCTGATAAGAATTTATATCCTAAACATCAACCTATAAAGTTATGTATAATTACAGAACACCTATACTATGTCACAAGTTAACAGTTTAAAAAATTAGACAGATCTATGTGAACTGGCAGAGAGATTTTTAAATAAACAGAAACAAGTTTCAAATTTATGTTTGTGCATGTGTATGTCCACATATATAAAGAACTGCCCTGAAGGAGACACAAAAATGTTCACAGTACTCCTCAATTAAAAAGGGAATCGGATAGAGGAAACAAGTAGAG
>NW_022306980.1:5621-6038 GCF_002776525.5 Piliocolobus tephrosceles | reverse complement strand
TATTAATTTATTCATATTTTAACTTAACTTTCAAAAACGCTTCTTTCTTTATAGCTTAGCAGTTCATAAATCCAATTCAACTCCTGCCTCAAGTATATGTATTTGCGTTATTATTAGTTATTTTTTCCGTAATGGTCAAAAAACATTTTAAACTTACTTTTTTTTTTCAAAATTTTTTTCAAAAATATTTTTCTTATTTTTTATGTTTTTTGACATTGTTTTTTTATCGATATGGACTTAGAAAAAAAAAAAAAAAAAAAAAAAAAAAAAATTAAAAGCCCATATGTACATAAGTATAGGTTCATTTTTTTTTTTTTATACCCATATGGACTTTACAAAAAAAAAAAAAAAAATTAAAAGCCCATATGTACATAAGTATAGGTTCATTTTTTTTTTTTTTTACCCATATGGACTTTA
>NW_022306980.1:0-5521 GCF_002776525.5 Piliocolobus tephrosceles | reverse complement strand
TTGTTTTTTTTACCCATAAATATGACAATACCGAACAAAAAAAAAAACAAAGTAAAAATAAAAACCTCATATGTACATAAGTACATGTACCTTTATACAAACATAAGTATATGTTGTTTTTTTTACTCATAAATATGACAATACCGAACAAAAAAAAAAAACAAAGTAAAAATAAAAACCCCATATGTACATAAGTACATGTACCTTTATACAAACATAAGTATATGTTGTTTTTTTTACCCATAAATATGACAATACCGAACAAAAAAAAAAAAAAAAAAAAATAAAGTAAAAATAAAAACCCCATATGTACATAAGTACATGTACCTTTATGCAAACATAAGTATATGTTAATTTTTTTTTGACATATAAAATAAGAGAAATATGCCAAAAATTACGTACAATTTTATTTATGTATCATACAATTGCAAATGTTGCATATATTTTATCTTTTTTTTTTTTTTTTTTTTTATTTTATCAATTTTCCCAACATATCCTTGTATTTCTTCACCCAAAGCAAATGTTGCAAATGAATTATTCTGAAATACTCATCAAACCAACATAATACATACGTTAATGCCAATTTTATAATTATACATATTGATCTTTTGAAGTAATGCTTAATTTGCTTGTATAAATAAGGCCGTTACTTATACAAAAAATCATCAATACGATTGTGTACATTTCTGTATATATACATGTACGAGCATACATATGTATGTATTCAAAAATTGCAGATTTTTAAAAGTATACAATCATACATACAGTACAAATATTCATCATAAGATCACGCAATTGTAACATTATTAACAATCATAATTAATAATATGGTTTAATTTTGTATTACGCACAAAGAAAACAGCATCATATTCTGTGACATACATTTTACAAACAACAAATGACCACTCCTTTTAAGTATTTTTATTTAAAATAAAACTTAATCATTCACTTAATTCAACTGATTGATTCGACAACTTAATAATTACTTAATCCAACTACTTAACTTAACTATTCAATTTTTTCGACACACAATTCAACTATTTATTTTCTTCTTTAACTACTTACTCAATTACTTTGCTAAGTAAGATTTAAATAAGTAGAATTATTTAAATATGATTGTTAAATAATATTTATTATTTTCTTTTTTTTTATTTGCTTTTCACTTTGGCAGTATTAAATGTCTGTTGATTGTTGGTCGTAAATTATTATTTCACCCTCTTCTTCAAAACAACAGAAACGAATAAATCCTACAAACCTTGCAACTAATCCTTTCTTTGTTTGCGTGTATTATTATTTATTATTTAAACTAATATTATTTATTATTTAATATTATTAATTATATTCTCTTTTTTTTCTTTTTTGTGTAATTTTATTCGTTCTTGTGAAAGGCTTTAAGATTGTTTTAATAATTTTTGACGTGATGGGATGAAATGATTTAAAGTTTTTAATATGCATTTAATATTATTCTTTCAATAGAAAAAAAAAAAAAGAAAAAGTTCCGGGTTTTATTTTAATTTTTTTTTTTTTTTTTTTACTTTTGATTGCTACTAAATAATGTTTAGATGTTATAACATCATAGGATGAAGCAAATTTTTACTAAAATATTTAAAATCTAAAGCAATCTCATATTACGCAGGTGGCACTTTTCTTTACATGCTATTTTTATTTTTAAATTTTTATTTTGTTTAGGCGTTTGTCGTGTTGCACTAAACTGAAGAGTGAGTCAGTGAGAGTAAATGTGTTTCTAAAGAGAATTAATCAGATTGTTTAAGGATGACTTACAGTTTTTACAATATTCATTTTAAAGTTTATAGATTGCTCTCTAACTTGGCGTTTCGTAGAAAACATTTGTTAATGTATATGTAAACATGTTGCATATTACACTGTTTAACAGCGGTTTATAACTGTAAAAGGTATATTTAAACTTAAATTGTTAAACCTGCGTAAAAACTTCTAAACATGGTTATACGAAAACACTTTTTAAAAGTGTTAAACGTTAGTGTTATCAAAAACGTAATGGTCACTAAATAATAAGTATTAAATGTTACTGTAAAAATGTTAAAAGTCACCCTTAAAACATGGTTCAAGCATGTTAAAACTTAATAGTCACTAAATTAAATATTATAAACAAAATAAATAATAAATAACAAAAAACGGCTACATGTAAATGTCATCGTTGAATGTTATTAAAACTAAATCCTCGCTAACTTATATATTATAATTATTAATATATTGAATATATTATAAATAATACATAATATGTAAAAAAGTATTAAACAACAATGTGTGGTACTCTTCAAAGTCCATCATAATGTGTTATCCCTGAGTAAGTGTTATTAATAGTTCCTAAGCTAATATTATATAAACGATAATATATAAACGATAATATATAAATGATAATATATACATAATAAATGATAAACACGTTAAAGGTTGGCATAGTAGTGTTAAAAGTACTTCACAAAGTGTGAAGTGTAGTTGACAATTATTAAAACTTAACACTGCCTAAATAAAATTATAATAAATATTACATTTAACTATAGATTATTTAAAGTTTTTTTCATATATAGTTATATAATTATATATACATTTGTTACACAAAAATAAAATAAATGAAATATAATATTTAATAATAAAAAAAAAACAAAAAATAAAAAAAACAATAATAGAAGAATAAACAACTTTTATGCATTGATAAATATAATATGATTACTCTTATTATAATAATTATAATAAATACGTTATTATAATTATAATGTTATATACATAAATATTTTAGTAATATAACATTATGTATACACATAAATAACTTATCTATTTAATTATTACAATATATAATCAAGTTTATTTTATTTACATTATTATAATGATCCTAAACATAAATTACACATACATAAACTCAATTGAATGTGATAGTTTTATTTTATTTTGTATTAGGTTTATTTTAGTTATAAATATGTGTACTTAAAAAAAACATAAGCTAAAAAATAACATAAGCTAAAAAATAACATAAGCTAAAAAAAAACATAAGCTAAAAAAAAACATAAGCTAAAAAAAAACATAAGCTAAAAAAAAACATAAGCTAAAAAAAAACATCAATTAAAAAAAAATATAAACTTTACAATTGTATAAAAAGTTATAACATACTAAACATCAATCAAATGAAATATTTAAAATTAACATGGCAATTGATATACTTCTATGTAACAAGTTTTGTTTATATAACTAAAAAAAAAAAAAATGTAAATATGTATGCATATATTTATAATATTTTTTTATGTTTATTTTATAAATCCAATATATTATTATTAATAACAAGAGAGTTGCGTTTACTTCGTTTACATAAATTGTATTTTTAACATTTTATGCAAGTTTCGTTATATATTTTTATAAATATGTTTATTTATAAAATGTCTTAATTACTTATATCCAGAATAAATCAGTACATACATTATGAACATTATTTCTTGAAATATACATTGTGCTACTTCACGTAAATAATCATGTTTGTCTTGTATAGCTTTTTTTAACATAAAAAATACAAATTTTTCAGCTTTAATAATGCGCTTTTTTATTTGATCATATAACTTTATTACAAATGGTCTATCAAAACCTTTTTTAATTAAAGCAGCTAATTCTAATGCTTCTCGCAAATTCTCAAAAGCGTTTTTTATACGACGATTATATGTTGCCAACTCATAATTAAGTAGAAAATTTATTTCATTTATACATTTAGTTGAAACATGATACTGCTGAGGATCATCTAAATACTTACTTGTAACAATATCATTCTTGGTACCATCAAAACATGCGTAAAATCCTAAATAAATGTAAACGAATAATATACAAAATATTGCTAATTTCATTGTAATTAAAATTAAACTGTTACACGCGGATTTTTGTTATATTAAAAAAAAAAAAGAAAGAATATTTAAACTTATTAATTTTTTTTTATATGGTTTTTTAAGCTAAAATGTATTAATATTAAAAAAAAAAAAAAAAAAAATTGTTTAAAAACAAATAAAAAAAAATATATATATTTTTTTAAATATGTTAATCTAATTTAAATCTATAAGTATTTATACACGTAAATTCATTGAGTTATAACTTTTATTTTTTTTTATATTTTATAAAAAATATCAACACATATATTAAATTTAATTTTATGTATACTAAAATTTTACACATTAAAAAATGTAAATTCTAAATTATTTAAAAAAAAATTATAATAAAATTTTTAATATTTTTATTTTACTTTTGTTTATGACAAATTATGATTACACATAAAAATTAAAAATACATATATTATTTTTTAATAATATAAATAAAAAAAGTGTTACGACCATATTATATTATGTCTCGCAACTCATATTTTAATAAACAAAAATAATTGTATATACATCGACACATTCGATTATATATTGATAGCACAATATTATAATATATTTTAATCAATTATTTTTAAATTTTTGAATACAAAAATGTACAATTATAAATACAAATTATACTTTTAATTAATTGAAAATAATTTTTAAGTTTACATGAACACATTATTATTAATAATAATTAAAAAAACAGTGATAATTAAATATTATCAAATAAAAAATAATAATACATATAAACATATGCGTTTTCAAATTAAATGTTATTTTTTTTTAAATATAAAATTTATTTAGGTTATGTAACAAACTGTGTGCAATTTGTTTTTTACAGGTGCTAAAATATATATACACATATAAGTGTGTACTACGATAGACTATATGTATATTAATATACAGAACAAATTATTTGGGAGAAACGAGAAAAAACATTATTCACAAAAGAACAAACCATTTATTTGCACGTATGCTGTATATATATTGTTTATTTTTTTTTATAATTTGAGAAAAAGTTATTTAAATGAAAGCAAAAATTAAAATATTATATTCACAAATTAAATAAAATTTTAATAGACATTATATTTATTTATAGCTTATTTAAAATATTTTTCTTGTATAATTTCATTATATATACAATTTTTACCAAAAATATAAAAATTGAAACATAATATTTAGTAAAAACAAAAATAAAAAAATAAATAATAATAGCAAAATTAAGACGCTTTATGTATTGGTAAACATAATTTATTTCCTCTTTTTTTAATAATTAATAAAAAAAAATTATAATGGTTATTCTAATAAGTTATACATAATGGTTTTACTGATCAAACATTATGTATACACATAAATAACCCATTTTTTTGATTATTTAAATGAGCTATTAAGTAATTTTTTTTTTACATTATTATAATAAACGTAAGCATAAATTACACACACATAAATTAAATGTTCTAATATTATTTTTTTATTAGATTTATTTTAGTTATGAATATATGTACTAAAAAAAAACATAAACTTTACAATTGTGTAAAAAGTCATAATGTACTAAACATAAATCAAATGAAACATTTATAATTAACATAGTAATTAATATAAATGTATGTAACAAGTTTTGTGCATATAACTTAAGAAAAAAAATAAAG
>NW_022306978.1:0-1270 GCF_002776525.5 Piliocolobus tephrosceles | reverse complement strand
CCTCCTGGGTTCAAGTGATTCTCGTGCGTCAGCCTCCCAAATAGCTGGGATTGCAGGCACCAACCACCATGCCAGCTATTTTTTTGAATTTTTAGTAGAGATGCAATTTCGCCATGTTGGCGAGGCTGCTTTCGAACTCCTGACCTCAGGTGATCCGCCCACCTCGCCCTCCCAAAGTGCTGGGATTACAGATGTGAGCCCAGCGACCCTGGCCAGAGACTTCTTATTAACACCTAAGACAAGCCAACGAAAAGGAGACAGAGTCTAGCCTGAGAAAAGTGAATGAGGGTGGGTGGATCATCTGAGCCAATTCTCACACCTAAGCCTCCTGAGAAGTTGGGAGTACAAGGGCAAAGGAACATGCCTGGCTAATGTTTTGTATTCTTTGTCATCTTCTCCACTCCTGAACTCAAATGATCCTCCCACTTGGGCCTCCCAAAGTGCTGCGAATATATGTGTGAGTCACCGCCCCTCGCTCCATCCTAGTTTCTGAGTAAACCTATATGTACGTATATAGCCTGTCCTCACAATGAATGGATCTTCTGTAGCCTAGACAAGGTATGAGACACAAGGAAAAGAGAGGCTACCTGGGAGAAGGTTTAGAGCATCCTGCCATCCATCAGGAGACGATTCACGGTCTATAAGCAGAGTCAAGTCCATTTGGTCTTCCTTAAATGTGACTTTGGAGTTCTTGTGAGGCTGGTTGGACTCAGAAGGGCCATGGCTATTTGAACAAGTGACGGCACATTCCTCCACTGAGTCCTCAGGGACTTCCTTTTCTTCTGCCTTCCGCATCTCCCTGATGAGGTGAGAGAGAGATGCCAGAAGATTAAACACAGAGGGATTGGACCCCAGGGAGACCTAGCAGGTTTTCACAGGAGGCATTAAGACAGTGCTCACAGAAAGCAAACAGGAGGTTCCCTTTAAGAGGGAACAGGCAATCCTCTTCTCTCTGCAACAGAGCATGGCGGCCATGGGAGACAGAGAGGAAGAGGGCAACTGGTGTTCTTTTCACTGGACAGATAGGAGCTGAGAAAGATGAAGACTCAGCTATCCCTGTACAGTACAGATATGACACTCGCCACACACAGAGAAACATAACAGCTGCCACACCCTGAGTCTAAGTTGGGTTGAATTTCACATACTGTGGCCAAGGAAATGCAGGCTTGTGGCCCATTGTAGATGCCAGAGACAGGGTGTGCCTCCTAGACGTTTTTCATATGTTAAAACCCATTACTTGCACCTGATTATTCAGTGTTACCTGGGGCAC
>NW_022306976.1:0-9182 GCF_002776525.5 Piliocolobus tephrosceles | reverse complement strand
GACTACAGGTGCCCGCCACCAGGCCGGCTAATATTTTGTATTTTTAGTAGAGATGGGGTTTCACCATGTTAGCCAGGATGGTCTCGATCTCCTCACCTCGTGATCCCCCCCAACTCAGCCTCCCAAAGTGCTGGGATTACAGGTGTGAGCCACCGCGCCCGATCACATCTCCATTTCTTCAAGAGAGGAGGCCAGAGTCCAGACTGAGCTCCTTCCCTCAGAGCAGCCCTGGGATTCTGGCCCCTCTCAGCCACCATGAACTACCACCCTGAACCCAGGAAGGGCTGCTTTCTCCTCTCACAGGCTAGCAGGTGTGGAGGAGAAGAGCAAGGAGGGAGTCTGTGTTTACTTGTCCTGTGCTGTCCAGGACAGCAGCCCTGGGCCACACACGACGATTGTGCACCTGAACATCACGAGGCCAAATTGAGCTGTGCTGTGAGTAAACAACACGACACACACCACATTTTGGAGACTTACCATGGAAAACAGAATGTGAACTATCTCAATGATTTTAATCTGCATTATATGTTGAAACAATAATTTTTGGACATATTGGGTAAAATAAAAAATATTAAAATCAATTTCACCTATTTCTTTTTAGTTGAATGTTGTTACTGTAAAATTTCAGGTTGCATATGTGGCTCAGATAATATTTCTTCTGAGCAGCATGGCTCCAGGATGGTGGACATTGAAACTGCTCTCAGCCCGCACGATTGTGCAGTGGAGCTGTGCTGCCAACTCAGACCTGGAGACTGGTGTCGTCCCTACAGTTCCATGGAAACAGGTATTCCTAAGAGAAACACCAAGCCTCTTCCACCTAGGGACAGCTGTTTGCTTTATTTTATTTTATTATATTTTATTTATTTTATTTTATTTTATTTTATTTTTATTTTTATTTTATTTTATTTTTTTTCTTAGTTGAGATGGGGAGGTCTTGCTATGTTGCCCAGGCTGGTCTGGAACTCCTGGCTGCAAGGTGAATCTCCCGTCTTGGCTTCCCAACGTGCTAAGATTACAGGGGTGAGTCAATGAGCCAGCTGGGGACAGATGTTCACATCCTCCTCTCATCTTTTCCCCAAATTGCCCTTGGAAACTCTTGACACGTCTTGGCCCCAGTTCTCCACCTCTTCCTCACCTATCTAGAAAAGGCAACTGGAGCCCAGAACACTAGGAGAGATGACAGCTTTCAAGGTGCCGAGATAAAGAGTTCCCAGAAAGGAGATGCATTTTGGAGACTGTGAGTTGTCTCCGTAGTGGAGAGAAGGACAAGCTCCCGGCAGCTTTCACCCTCTCCTTTGTTGTGGGACCTGCCGCTGCCTAAGGAATTCTTTGGCAAAAGGCTGCTTCCTGGGTGTCAGGGGTCGGACGTGGGGCGGGTCAGAGCGGGGTCAGGGGCTGTCTAGGGACGGGGTTAGGGACTGGGTTCAGCGCCAGTCTGGGGCTGGGGTCAGGGCGAGGTCAGGACCTGTTTCCCAGGAGTCAGGGCCGGGAGTCACCGCCTGTTTCGGGGGTCAGGGTCGGCTCCAGTTCCCCTTCCTTCTGTCCTTGCCTCAGGCGATGGGTGTGGGGTCAACGCGGACCAGAGCCCAGCCGGGGCCCCTGCTCTGGTCTCTGCTGCCGCTGCTGCTCCTGAGCCCAGAGGCCGCCCGTGCCCCACAGTCCCGCGCCCCCAGCCCCTCGCAGGCTCCGGGGGAGACCAGAGAGAGCTCCGGGGCGGCCACAGAGAGCTTGGGGGCGCAGCAGGGCCGGGAGCCCGCAGTCAGAGCCCAAGGTCCGTTTGAAGCAGAGGGTGTGGGGCCGAGCAGGCCTCGGAGGCGGGGGGGCAGGGGGCAGGGGGCATTCGAGGGGGCCACTGGGCCACGGGGACAGGGGTCGAGGGCTCGGCAAGACCGGGTGGGGTGAGGAGTGTCCGGGAGAGGCGGGCGTCACGGAGAGATGGGGGAACCGCAGGCCGGAGGCGGTGGGGGGGAGGGCGGGGCTCTGGGCCTGGTGCCAGGGCCTGAAGTCAACTGAATCCGTTGTTTGGCTCCCCTCCCCTCCCAACCAGGTGGCTCCGGAAATGACATCAAGCAAGGTGGGCCAGGCTGCCCGCTCTCGGTCCCAGGACTGAGTGTGGGACCCACGGAACTGGACGGGGCACCAGGGCCTGGTGCGGGGGCTGGGTGGAGGGAGACAGCACCAGGACTGCTGCTGGGCACCGGGAGTAGGGTGGGCCCTGGGGTCTCATGTCCCCTTCTTTTTTTTTTTTTTTTTTTTTTTCATTTGTAACACATTTTATTGTCTGCACCAGGGGCCACCCTGCTGGTGAGATCTCTGAGGTCTGGCGACTGGGCCTGAACTTAGTCGCTACTCAGGGTAATGGTGGAGTCGGTGGCCGCCGCCTCGCTCAGTGGCTCCTCCAGCTGGGTGTCCTGGCTCAGGGTGTCCTGCTGGCTCCCCTCGCTCACGGACTCCTCCACCGGCAGCTGGTGCTGAGGGAGCTCCTCCTGGCTGGGCTGGTCACTGGGGCCGGGGGCCGCTGGCCCGCTCCCCACCTCAGGGGCCGCCGCCGCCGCCGCCGCCGCCGCCATCTTGCTTGTGGCCCGTTTCTTCTTGCCCCTCCGTCCACGAGCTGCTTTTCCCTTCTTGGCCGCCCGGGTAGCCTTCTTCTTCGGGCTGCTGGAGCCCTGCTGGGGAGAGAACTTCCTCTTTGGGGTCTCCTTGGTCTTGGCCGGGGATCCCGAGGCTCTCGGCTTCGGACTCATCTTCCACAGCTCAACGTCTCCCAACAGTCAACCCCTCATGTCCCCTTCTTGAGGCCTGGAAGCGTAGGCCAGGGATGAGGACGCTGGGTCTCAGGGGTCCAGGCCCACAGCTCCCCCTCCCAGGTGTGAGTCTCAGAGCCAAGGTCGTCCACATCAGCCACATCCCCTCACCTTCTGAACATCAGGAATCAGAGAGGGGGAGCAAGTTTCCCCAAGTCACACAGCACAACAGACTCCTGCCTGAGAATCTCTCCCTGGGATACTGGGGTGAGATGCAGGGGGCACAGCCACTTGGACACCCCTGAGACCTTCAGTTCTTTGATCTGCAAAGTAGGCATACAGGTGTTCTGATGGAGGGAAATAAAGTCCCAGGGCTGGATTCCAGTCCACCAGTCCTTGGCAGGTCCGGATGAGCTGCTGTGGCCACCCTGGGTCAGCCTTGCCCTGCCTGCCAGACCCCTGGGCCCTCATTCCCACAGAGCCTGCTCAGTTGTCCTCTCATCTGGTCCTGGTAGTGGCCACAGAAGGCAGACGCTGGGGAAGCCGTCAGTCATTTTGGCCAGGTCACCTATTCTTTGGCCTTGGTTTTCCCATCCGTGAAGACAGCAGAGGCCTCACTGGGGTGGCATTCATGGGCACCACTAGTGTCTCTAACAGGTGGACCGGGGTGTCTCCACAGTGTGTGGGAAGGCTAAGGTAGTGGGGAAGATCTACGGTGGCCGGGACGCAGCGGCTGGTCAGTGGCCGTGGCAGGCCAGCCTTCTCTACCGGGGCTCACACCTCTGTGGAGCTGTCCTCATCGACTCCCGCTGGCTGGTGTCGACAGCCCACTGCTTTCTCAAGTGAGTCCTCCTTCCCTGGGCCCCAGCAGAGGGGCCGATGGGGAGGAAGATGCAAGGGACGAGGGTTAGCGAGCTGGGGGGTTATGCCTTTCTCCTCTGGGCTTTGCTCTGGGCAAGTCTGCTGCCACCAAACTGACGCAGTGCCTGCCTTTGACCCGCAGTCCCCTCCACCAGGACTGACCTCCCCACTCTCCACCCACTATCCCTCCATCTGCCCAGACCCTCCTCATCCTTCATCCTCAACTCTGGCAGGGAGTTCCCTGGCCCCTATGTCTGTCTGTTCAATCCAGACATGCCTGAGAGCATTGGCAGTGTCTGTGCTGACCGCCCCTTCAGTGTCTACCATGCTCTTGTGAGTCAGACTCCAGGCAGGGACTGGGGACTCTGCATGTAGCCAGCAGCCAGGCAATGCTTTTTTTTCTGTAAAACTGTATGCCTGGAAGGAGCTGTGCCAGACTGCATGCATGGGTGGGAAGAGTGGGGCCCCCCTGACCCTGGAGAATGACGTGGACAGTCAGGGGTGCAACTCCTCTGACCCTCCTGAACCTGACTCTGTGCCCAGCTTCTCAACAGTCATGGAGGGACCCAGAGGGAGAGGAAGGCATCACAGTCCAGGTATGGACTCAGCTTGGGCACTTAGTGGCTTTGAGACTCCAACTGGGCGCTGTGAGCATCTCCTGTGTGGCACACCACCCAAGACCCTCTATGGCACAGGGTGTGGCAAGACCCCAAGTGAAGGTGCCTCTATGGGAAGGCGAGGCACAAGCTCCAACAAGCAGGATGCAGGAGAGAAAGCCCACAGTGAGTGAGAAGAGCTGACGTGAGGCCGGGGCATCCAGAGAGATGCTGCAGTCTTGAGGGAGGACGAGGAGCTGCAGGCACTTGCCAGAAGGGGAGGCTTTGGCATGGGGAGTGTGGCTGGCTTTCCTGGTGGCTGACCCACGTGAACGAAGTCACAAAGGTCAGAAGTTTCATCACTTGTGTTCAGGAACAAGGAGAGCATCAGTTTCATGCACTCATCTGGACATTGAACAAATCCTTTATGAGTGCTTACAACCGTGGGGAAGACACACCCTTGGGGAGGGCAGGAAAGGTGGTTAGGCCTGGAAGCGGGTCATAGGTTCCCTGAC
The DNA here is from genome assembly GCF_002776525.5 of Piliocolobus tephrosceles. Lineage (NCBI taxonomy): Eukaryota > Metazoa > Chordata > Mammalia > Primates > Cercopithecidae > Piliocolobus > Piliocolobus tephrosceles. Next base: position 4,466 of record NW_022306976.1, on the reverse strand, counting down.
CCTTCGGAAGGGTCAGGCTGGAGCCAGAATTAAGCCAGAGCTCCTCCTGTGTAAAATAAAAGGGCTCGATGTGATGACTCTGCCAAGGACTTTTCTGGCACTGGGATTCTCTGCTCCTCTGATTCAAGGGTGTGCTGGGGAGGCCACACGTCCTGAGGTTATGAGTGGAATATCCATTAGCCTCAAAAAAAAGAAGGGCTCCTGAAAGGGGGATACAAAGCTACCTGGAATCGTGTCAGGGGAGAAGGACCCAGAGGTGTGTGGGCAGTTACACGTGGATGTAAGAAGAGAGTGCTGCCCCGCACTCCCAGAGGATGGTAAAAATGGGCCTTTCCTCCTCCAGCAAATCCCAGGCCCCGGAGAACTATCAGGTTCTGTTGGGAAACACCCAACTGTATCATCAAACCCAGCACACCCAGAAGAAGTCTGTGCACCAGATCATCACCCATCCAGACTTTGAGAAGCTCCACCCCTTTGGGAGTGACATTGCCATGTTGCAGCTGCACCTGCCTGTGAACTTCACTTCCTACGTTGTCCCCGTCTGCCTCCCATCCCAGGACATGCAGCTGCCCAGTAACGTGTCCTGTTGGATAACCGGCTGGGGAATGCTCACCGAAGACCGTGAGGGGGTGTGGGAGAGGCGGGAGGATGAGGGAGGGGAGGGAGAGGGAGGCAGAGAGAAAGAAGGAAGGATGGCTTAGCCAGGCAAAGAGGAAGCCACTGGACTTGGCCCTCTGTGCCTCATTTCCGTGACCGGTAAGGTGAGGACCACCACACTGGGGCCCTCTGTTCTGAAAGTGTGATCCCGTAGCTTTGAGTCCCAGGCTCTGAAAGTCTGGGAATCTTAAACTTTTGAGAATCCAGAATCGGGTTCTTTGAGTCTTCGTGGTTCTTCATCTTAAGGTTTTATTTATTTATTTATTTATTTATTGAGATGGAGTCTCGCCCTGTTGCCTAGGCTGGAGTACAGTGGCATGATCTCGGCTCACTGCAACCTCCTCCTCCCTGGTTCAAGCAATTCTCCTGCCTCAGCCTCTCAAGTAGCTGGCATTACAGGCATACACCACCAAGCCTGGCTAATTTTGTCTTTTTAGTAGAGATGGGATTTCTCCATGTTGGTCAGGCTGGTCTTGAACTCCTGATCTCAGGTGATCTGCCCGTCTTGGCCTCCCAAAGTGCTGGGATTACAGGCGTGAGCCACTCTTTTAAGGTTTTAACCAGTCATGGGTCTGAGATGACTCAACTGAACTCCGAAGACATGCTTGGGAGCTGGCCCATTCTAGGTCACCACCAAACACTTGGATGGTCCCTTGCTTGGGAAGGTGCTTGGGAAGAGTGGAGAGAAAACACGTGGTGGCTCTGCACTCTGAGGCTGCGTGATCCCGCTAGAATGATTGTGACGTAGAACTGTTGACCATCTCTGAACCTCACTTTGCTCTTATCCTAACCTGGGCCCTTCATCTACTTCACAGTCTTGTTATGTGACTGAATAACAGAGGAGAGAGTCGTGTGTGTTTTCATTGTTAGATGGGCAGAAAAGAAATGTAGGCAAAGACTTATACACAAGAGTGTTTATTGAAGAAAGGAGTGTTTATAGTTTCGGGAAATGCTTATGGTATGATGTTAAGGGAAAAAGGAAGAACATATGTTTAATTATGTGTAGGGTTAGTATTTCTCAACAGAGGTGCTGTATGTATTTTTGATAGAATATGTCTTCACTGAGCGGGGCTCTGCCAGCATCCATGACCTTTGACTACTAGATGGAGGGGGCTTTCCCTGATCATCTGCTGGCTGGCTCCCAGCATTCACACACACAACTGGTTATGACTTCAGGGTAGAAGCAACGTACACTTGTTCTAACATCCCAACTGGCGCTCCTGGGCTGGTACCACTGTGCTGCATGACACTGATAGACCAGCATTTCTTGCCTGTAGCTTCAGAACTGGTCACCCCACTTCCATTCTTCTGTGCCCCCACTTTAGGCTCCACGTGGATGTCAGAGTGTTACTTTAAATATTAGTCATGTCACTTCCCTGTTCAATACTCTACAGTAACTTCTCATTTGTGCCTAGAATGAAATCCAGACACCCGGCCAGGCCTGGTGGCTCACGCCTGCAATCCCAGCACCCTTCACATCCCCCCACCTCCCACCGTGCCCTTCACGTCCCCCACCTCCCACTGCGCCCTTCACATCCCCCATCTCAACGGCACCCTTCACGTCCCCCATCTCCTGCTGCAGTCAATGACATATCCTACCTTCCAATGCACCCTTTCCATTCTTCATTTTTTACTGCAGCCATTACATACCCCATCTTTTACTTCAGCCTTCACATACCCCACCCCATCCTCTTGGGCCTCCTGGGTACTCCTTGAATATCTCAAGGCTATTTCTATCTCGGGCCTTTAGCTGCGGTTTTTTTTTTCTTTTTTTTTTTCTTAGCTTGCTTGTCGTTCTCATCTTTGCATGAATCACTTCTTTGCATTTACTATTCAGCTTTTTTTTTTCTCCGTTTTACTTAATCATATGAGCTAAAATAGGCAACCCCCTCTATCACATCTTCCTGTTTTATTTTCTTCGTATCACTTAATCTAAAATATTTTTAAATTTATTATTTCATTTAATCTGTCACTTTCTACTAAAAATTATCTATATCATTAGCATGTAAAATATAGCACCAGGATAGCTGAATAGATGAGTGAATAGATCCGTGATTGGATTAGTAAATGGGTGGATGGATGGATGAATGGATGGATGGATAAATGGATGGATAATGGATTGATAGAAGGATGGGTTACTGCAGGGATGGATGGATAAGTGGATGGATGGGTGGATGGATGGATGGATGATATTTGGGTTGATAGATGGATGTGTGGATAGATGTGTAGATAGAAGTATTGGTGAGGGGGGATGGATGAAGTGGATAGATGTGTCAATAGGTGGAGAGCAGGATAGGTGGGTGAGTGATGGAGGGCTCGATGGAGAGATGGATGAAAGGGTGGATGGATGGGCAAATGTGTGGAAAGTGAGTGGATGAATGGGCATGTGTGGGAAGATAGGTAGATGGAGGAATGGGTGAGTGAGTGGAAAGGATGATGGGTAGAGAAGAAAGGTTAGTGACAGATGGAGGGAGAATGGATGGGACGGTTCATGAAAGGATAAGTTGGTCAGTGAATAATTGCTAAGTCCCAATAAATGAGTCATGTGTTGGTGGGATTTGCCTCTTGTAGAATAAGAGGTGGATCTATTGCTATGAGAGAGGTAGAGGGAATAGGATGACTATGTGCAAAGGTTTGAGAAAAAGAAGAGAAGCTTATCAAGGATGGGTAGCAGAGTGAAGCAGCGTTGAAAGCCCAGCGGTTCTGAGAAAACCTACATTTGGGGGATTGTGGTTAGCAGTCAGGCAGAGTAGAGGCTCAGAGTAGCCTCAGCTTTCTTAGTTAACCTACAGGGCATGTCACTGACCTCCCCCTTTTCTCTGCAGTGCAACTGTCACCACCCTTCTATCTCCAGGAGGGCAAGGTGGGCCTCATTGAGAACACACTCTGTAATACCTTATATGGGCAAAGAACTGGCAAAGGCGAGACCTACGCTGTGCATGAGGAGATGCTGTGTGTGGGGGACTTCTCGACAGGAAAGTCCATCTGCAAAGTGAGTAAGGTCATTTCCACTCTTCCTTTGCATATTCTCTTGGCCTCAGTTTCCCTTGGGACGGGTCTCTGTGTTGCCTCTGCTCTCTTTGTGGAGTCCCGTGGACTTCCTGTTTCCTCTCCTCTGCGTGTCCTCCTGGGCTCCATCCCTCAGAAGTCTCCCCTAGACTAGCCCCTTCCCCAGCCCATCCCAGCAGGAACATCTGCTGGAAGGATCCTCAAACAGCATTTTAAAATACATTTTAAACTTTTTATTAAAGCATAATATATACACACGAGAGTACATAATTAATAAGTATATAGTTTGATGAACTTTCCTGCACTGACACAACATGTTACCAGCACCCTAGAAGCACCCATGTGCCTCCTTCTTATCACTAACGCCCAAGGGTAACCAACACCTTCACTTCTAACACCTTGTATTCTGAACTTCCTGTAAGTAGAATTTACAGTCAGCACTCTTTCGTGTCCTAACAGTGTATTTCTGAGATTCGTCCATACTATTACACGTTGTTATGGTGTGTTCCTTCTCATTGCTCTATAGCGTGCTCTTGTGTGAACTGAATTCTACATTGGATAAGTATGTGAGTAGTTTCCAAGTTGGAGGTATTATGAGTAGCTGTGCTATGTACATGTTTGTATTTGTCTTTGGGGCACAGAGGAATATATTTTATTACATAGAAGCCCATGAGTAGAGTTGCTAGATAAAAAGATGTGTCTGTGTGTTCAGCTTTGGCAGAGGAGAGCAAACAGCCTTCCCTCTAGCAGAGGATGAGAGCTTCTTTTTTCACCAACATTTATTCCTTTTCATCTTTTTT
>NW_022306975.1:1794-3908 GCF_002776525.5 Piliocolobus tephrosceles | reverse complement strand
GGCAAATCATTTTCATGTCCTAAGCCTCAAGTCTCGCTGTCAATAAAATGAGTTTGGCAGTTTCAAAATATGACTGCTAATTCTTTGACACCACTCCCATTGAGAAATGGACTCTATGTCCACTCCACTTGAATATGGCCAGGCTTGTGACTGCCTCAACCAATATAAAGTAGTAAAGGTGTCACTATGTGACTCCTGAGGCCAGGTCATTAAAAAAAAAAAAAAAAAAAAGATACAGCTTCTGCCTTGTGCACTAAAACACTCACTCTTGGAACCCTGAACCAACAGGTAAGAAGTCCAACCACCTCAAAGCTATCATGCTGGACAGCACATCAGTCAACAGACACTGCTGAGTCCAGCCTTCCAGACATCCTTATCTAGACACCACATGTGTGAATGAAGTCTGTTGGATCCCTTAGGCCAGCCCATCTACCCATCCGAATACCACTGAGTGACTTACATTGATGCCATGTGGAAAGAAAGAATCAACTCACTCTGCCTGAATTTCTGACCTACAGAACTGTGTGATTGAGTAAAATGGTTGTCGTAAGCTACTACGTTTTGGGTAGTTTGCTACACAGCAACAAATAACCAGAACAATGAGGAACTAAATAACCTCAATGGTCACCTTTGGCTCTGACATCCTAGGAATTTACGAGAGAGACATGGAAGCCTACCTACCTTATTTTCACCACCACAGAATCTTCTCCATGTCTCTTACACTTCTTTATGCAGATCCTTACCTTTATTACATAATTAGCTAACTCTCAATCAATAAAGTAATTGCTCTCTATCAAAAGGATAACTTCTGGAATTACATGAAAAATAATACATAGTTATTGGTTGTGAAGGAAATGTTTTATACAGTCTTAGAACTTTCTGAAGGCATCTGAGACTACCTTATAACCAAAAGCATCTACAAGCCAGTGGAGAGCTACTGATGTCAGTGCCCATACAATGACCTCCAGGGAACTATTTGGAGATGGGGGGCAGCCCTTAGCTACCAGACTTTTAGTTACCTTCAAGTCAATTGACAGACACCATTAACACTGGAAATATAAGCAGGAAGAAGGCATCACTCCTATATTCTAAGAATTTGAAATTCTATGGGAAGACACATGCAAGGTCATTTCAGTGCATATGGGTAATACTGGATGCATGTACTGGGACCTATGGGAGACAAAGGAGGAGCACAGAGCTCCCTCCAGGATCCAGGTAAGGTTTCATGGATGCACTGACCTTTGAGCTGAGTCTAAGTCCTAGAGAATGCACTTAATATCTCAAAGAAGTGACCAGGAGGATGGCATGAGTAAAATGCAAGGAGGCTAGAAACAGCATGGAGTGTGGGAGGAAACACATGCTGCTCAAATGGTGGCCATGCCTACACCTTTCCTCCATCCACCCAAGAAAATAAGCACCAACTGTGCATGCTGGCCTCTTGCCCCCAGATGAGATTCTAAGAAGACATGGTGATGGTTTTTTCACTGCTTCCTTTTGCTTTGATCAGTAGGCCCTGAGGCCAGTCCACACTTAGCAATGCAGCAGCCTGTCTGAAGGACATTTGGTAACTCCTGCCAAGACCTGCATCTGACAGACCCTGGAGCTCTTCCAAGTGTTTTCATGCATGGACCTGTCCTTCTGCTGTTCCTCCTTCCCTCTCCTGGTGACCCTCTCCCTTGGCTTTAGATAAACTTCTGTTTTATCCTAAATATCAGAAATTGAAAGCCTTAGGGTGACAAAGTCCATATCAAAATTGCACTTCTGAAGTCATCCTAGTGAAGAAACAACAGAAAACAAATTATTCTGTTGAACAAAGCCACTCCTTGTTATTCTGTTATTTTTCACCTAACTAGTTTCTCTCTCTTTTTTTTTTTTTTTTTGAAATTTTACAGCTGGGCCCCAGGGGTGCCATCACATATTGGTAGGACCGTGATGGCAACCCCTAAAGAACCTTTGTGGGACTGGGCACGGTGGCTTATGTGTGTAATTCCAGCCCTCTGGGAGGTTGAGGTGAGTGGATAGCTTGAGCCTCGGAGTTTGAGACCAGCCAAGGCAACACTGCAAAACTCCGTCTCTCCAAAAAAGAAAAAAAAAAATTAGCCAGTTGTGGTGGC
>NW_022306975.1:0-1694 GCF_002776525.5 Piliocolobus tephrosceles | reverse complement strand
CTGGGTAAAAGAGTGACACATCCCCTCTCTCTCTCAAAAAAAAAAAAGAAGAAAAAAGAAAAGAAAAGAAAAAAAAAACACCTCCGTGATCAATTGACTGACCTCATGTCTTGTAATAAAAATACCTCTTTTCTGTTTAGAAGCCCTAGAGATTCCGCAAGCCCTGTTTCTTTGCAAATACAGAAACTGCACCTTTGGCCTTCTCCCTACTGCTCTTCAAAAGTTTCAATAGACCTTCTCTACCACTTGGGAGACATCTTCTGTGCATGGGCAAAGATTTCTTATGGATTAAGGAGAAGGTACTGGAAATGAGAGAAGCCCTCCCGCCTACTGTTTCCTCTTAGCCTCTCAAGTGACATACATAGAATAGAAAAATCTGTCCTCAAATATAATTCAGCTTCTGACGGCAGGAGATGGTCCTATAGCTAATTCTGTGTTTCCAGTAGTCCAGAATATTTCTAACAACCTTAAAAGAGTATTATCAGATACTCAAAATACAACTTTAAAAAGTCAATTCTTTGTAACCTAAATTTGAAAAAATGTGTCACTCAGTATATTTTGGATTGGGAGGGGACATCCTGAGAGCATTGCCAGCAGTCTCACAACCCCAAAGTTATCAAAAATTATCAGCCACTGCCTCTGGTTCTAAATCTCCAGTGTCCTTTGGATTCTGTTCTTGAAATAAATGAATAAATATTATTCAAAGAAATATCACAAGGTTGTTTATGGAACAAAGCCATAGTGTAGTGCTGGGTTACCAACTTGCCTTTCTGTGCCTGCAACTCTACATTCAACAAATAGGGAAATGTTATCGAACTTCTATCTCACGAGGCTTTTGGGTGACTAATTAGATACTGCCTTTGAACGTCTGCAACTTTAAGTCTGAAACTTTCCTTTTTCTTTGAGATGGAGTTTCACTCTGTCATCCAGGCTGGAGTGCACTGCTGGGATCTTGCCTTACTGCAACCTCCACCTCCCTCCCGCCTCAGCCTCTGAAGTAGATGAGACTATGGGAATGCGCCACCACACTTGGTTAATTTTTGTAATTTTAGTATACGAGGCTTTACCATGTTGGCCAGGCTGGTCATGAACTCCTGACCTCAAGTGATCTGCCTGCCTTGGCCTCCCAAAGTACTGGGATTACAGGCATGAGACACTACCCAGCCCTGAAACTTTCTCCAAGTGAAGGATGTTGCCTCCCAAAAATGGTTGTATTACCTTTATTAACCTCATTTTGTGAGTGAAGAAAGACATACAATGAAGGTTTAATATCACTTCAACAAGGATTGAAAGTGTCACTTTAGACCATGTTTTTTAGTATGGAAGGAATGATAGCCAACTCAGATGCTACCTCTGTGCCTATAAAAGGGACTGCCCTGTAGCTGGTCATCAGGAAAAGTGGCAAGGCACAGAATGGCCTCACCTTACCCCAGGAGCAGCAGCAGTCTTTTAGCTTCCATTTCTTTGGTGTTTTGACACAATTTTAGGGTTGGCCATAAGGACCAAATTACCTCCGTACTGTGAGGACTACACTGGGTGTCTAAGTCAAGAATGCCAAAGAGATTCTTGTTAAGTTAGCCTTTCCTTTTCCTCCTCCTTTTCATCCTGGGATATGATATTTTTCTTTGCAGAAATGAGAGTGTTCTAGTGTAACTGATTTTCAGTGGCTACCAGAGAAATAGAAAGAGAGAGAG
>NW_022306974.1:0-2496 GCF_002776525.5 Piliocolobus tephrosceles | reverse complement strand
ACCTTAACCTGTATACTGATGGAAGTTCATTTCTGGAGAATGTGATATGCAGGGCAGGTTATGCCATAGTTAGTGATGTAACAGTACTTGAAAGTAAGCCTCTTCCTCTGGGGACCAGTGGCCAGTTGGCAGAACTAGTGGCACTTACCTGAGTCTTAGAACTGGCAAAGGAAAAAAGAATAAATGTGTATACAGACAGTATGTATGCTTATCTAATCCTGCATGACCATGCTGCAATATGGAAAGAAAGGGAGTTCCTAACCTCTTGGAGAATCCCCATTAAATACCACGAGGCAATCGTGGAATTATTGCACGCAGTGCAAAAACCCAAAGAGGTGACAGTCTTACACTGATGAAACCATCAAAAAAGTGAAGGAGAAAAGGTAGAAGGAAACCATCAGGCAGCGCTGAGGCCAAGATTGCTGCCAGGTGGAACATCCCATTAGAAATACCTATAGAAGCATCCTTGGTATGGAACAACCCTCTCCAAGAGATTAAGCCCCAGTATTCCCCGACTGAAACAGAATGGGACTTTCATGGGGGCACCGTTTTCTCCCCTCGGGGTGGTTAACAACAGAAGAGAGAAAGGTACTTTTACCTGAAGTCAGCCAATGAAAAATACTTGAGACCCTCTACCTAACTTTTCATATGGGTGTTGGGAGCACTCATCAGATGGCCAAATCCCTATTTACAGGGATAAAGCTCCTCCAGACATCCGACAAGTAGTCAAAGCCTGTTAGGTGTGCCAAAGGAATAATCCCTTGGTTCATCATAAGGTCCCTCTGGGGGAACAAAGAATAGGGCACTATCCCAGAGAGGACTGGCAGTTGGACTTTACCCATATGACTAACTCAAGGGGATTTCAATACTGGTTGGTCTGTGTTGATACCTTTACAAATCGGATAGAAGCCTTCCCCTGCAAGACAGAGAAGTCTCAGGAAGTGGTTAAAGTCCTAATTCATGAAATAATTCCTAAATATGGGCTTCCCCAAAGCTTACAAAGTGACAATGGTCTGGCTTTTAAAGCCAAGGTAACTCTGGGAATTTCCAAGGCACTAGGGATACAATATTACCTTCATTGTGCCTGGGGGCCACAATCCTGAGGGAAGGTCCAGAAGGCAAATGAAACCCTCAAGAGGTTTCACTTAAGGAAACTAACCCAAGGAATTAATCTCCCATGGCTTACTCTCTTGTCCATGGCATTGTTGAGAATACAAACTTCTCCTCACAAAATGGCGTTCAGTCCATACGAAATACTATATAGATGACCTTTCTCACAAATGACTTCCTACTTGATCAGGAAATGGCCAACTTGGTCAAGGATATAACTTCATTGGCAAAATATCACCAAAACCCTAAAAACCTACACAAAGGATGCCACAGAGATAAGGGAACAGAGTTTTTCCAACCCGGAGATCTAGTGTTGGTCAAGTCCCTCTACTCTACCTCCCCGTCTACAGATTTCTTGTGGGAAGGACCATACTCGGTAATCCTCTTTACCTCAACTGCAGTTAAGGTGGCAGGAGTGGAATCTTGGATTTACCACACCTAAGTTAAACTCCCCCCCTCCGCGCCCCCCAAGATCCTACGGGACTCTCAGCTCAGGAGTCCCAAGATCAGCCAGACTAGCCTCGATACACCTGTAAACCATTGGAGGACTTGCATCTCCTATTTCTGAAGGGAACATCCCAGACTAAAAAGGCTCCTACAGCTGATCCTGAAGAAAAAAATACCCTTCCTATTTAAAAAAGATGAGTGAAAACCTACATAATCTTTCACACCTCTCCTTGCCCCCTTAATGGAATCCTTTTACTGTTTCATCACGTAATTAAGCAGTATATTAACCATACTCTTTGCAGTAGGACTATATACTGTAGCTCCTACTGGAACAAAAATCCTAATGACATCAACCTTTTTCCTATCATCCTTCTTTTTGTCAGCAATTTACTCCTCCCTTTAACCCAGACTGGATAAAATGATCTCATCTTCCAGGGCACCCTCATTACCTATCTATCCCTCTTGCTTAATTGGACACTCCACACAGTCACCCTCCCCCTCCCCTTCCACTAGCTCATAATTAACTCTACAAAACTCTCAACCCACTCTGTTAAACCAGTTCAATCCTTCCCTGGCAAATGACTGCTGACTTTTTCTCTCTCTATCAGCCACTGCTTAACAGTTTTTTCGTCAATGGGAAACTAGAACACAGGGAGCCACTCAGTTTGCTCCCAATACTCCTTCCCAGCCACTCACCAGAGCTACCTTGGCAAGTACTCTAGGAGTATGGGAAAATGAAAACACCAAACACACATCTTTTTAAAATACACAACCAATTCCGCCTACCTAGCCAAGGCATATTCTTCTTATGTGGAACTTCAACTTATATCTGTCTCCCCACCAACTGGACAGGCACTTGCACCTTAGTCCTCCTAAGTCCCAACAATGACATTGCCCCCAGGAAATCAGACCCTACCAGTTCCCCTCAAAGCTCAAGTC
>NW_022306973.1:0-6013 GCF_002776525.5 Piliocolobus tephrosceles | reverse complement strand
ATGTAAAAAAAAAAAAAAAAGGGGGGGGAGAGAGAGAGAGAGATTTATTTTTAGAAACAGAATCTGGCTCGGTTGCCCTGGCTGGAGTGTAGCAGTGTGATCAGGGTTCATTGGAGCCTTGAACTCCTTGAGTAGGCCGGGCGCGGTGGCTCAAGCCTGTAATCCCAGCACATTGGGAGGCCGAGACGGGCGGATCACGAGGTCAGGAGATCGAGACCATCCTGGCTAACATGGTGAAACCCCGTCTCTACTAAAAAATACAAAAAACTAGCTGGGCAAGGTGGCGGGCGCTTATAGTCCCAGCTACTCGGGAGGCTGAGGCAGGAGAATGGCATAAACACGGGAGGCGGAGCTTGCAGTGAGCTGAGATCCCGCCACTGCACTCCAGCCCGGGCGACGGAGCGACACTCCGTCTAAAAAAAAAAAAAAAAAAAAAAAAAAACTCCTTGGGTCAAGTGATTTTCCTGCCTCAGCCTGCAAGTAGCTAGAACCACAGGCATGTGCCACCACACCCAGCTAATTTTAAATGTTTTGTGGAGATAGGGTCTAACTATGTTGTCCAACCTGGTCTGGAACTCCGGATATCAAGCCAACCTCCAGCCTCAACCTCCCAAAGTACTGGGATTACAGGCGTGAGCCACCACACATGGCCAGAAACTTAAATACTTTTGGAAATGTCCAACTTTGTCACTTTGAACAAATAAAATTTTTAAATAAGTGCTTCTATACTTGATTCTGGAGAGAGGAGCAGGGTTCCTCTATTTGAAGTTGCAAACTAATCCATTTTTAGAGCCCAGAAAGAGCTGACAGAAGGGACACAGGGCAATATCCTTGGGACTATTAGCAATTTTGACCTATGCTCATCCAGCATGTCTTCTTGTTACTTAATATTTGTGTATTAATTGATTTTTGTTCATTTTAAAAAATTGTTATGGTTTGCCATCTGTGTCTCTTTGGTTAGTTTTTCAAAGGCTCAGGGAATTTCAGCCCTCAAATTTCTCAAGTTTGGTTGATCTCAGTTTTATTTCCTAAAAATTTCTAACTTTGCATAATATGGATGTCTCACAGGCCTGAATAAATACCTCTCTCAAGTTGTTAATTAAGCCTAAGTAATTGCCCCTCTTTTTTAAGATGGAGTCTCTTTTAGGAGCCCCAAAATGTTCATATGTTTCTTCCTGGCAAGAATTATCTGGAATCTGGGAGACTGCATCCTCCAGAGCCTGAGAGGCTTCAGAAAGCTGGGATTTCTTTTATTTATTTATATATTTATTTAGAGATAGTGTCTCACTCTGTTGCCCAGGCTGGGGTGCAGTGGCATGATCATACTTCACTGCAGCCTCAATCTCCTGAACTCAAGCAATCCTCCCACCTCAGCCTCTGGAGTGGCTATGAGTACAGGGGCATGCCACTATGCCTGGCTAAGACAATTGGCATTTCTAAAGTACCATATCCTCTGCACATGGCCAAGACACAGGAGGGGGCCTGAATTAGTCCATTTTCATGCTGCTGATAAAGATGTACCCAAGGCTAGGCGATTTACTAAAGAAAGACGTTTAATTTGACTTACAGTACGACGTGGCTGAGGAAGCCTCACAATTATGGTGGAAGGCAAGGAGGAGCAAGTCACATCTTACATGGATGGCAACACAGAGAGAGAGAGAGCTTGTGAGAGCTTGTGCAGGGGAACTCCTCTCTCTTTTTTTTTTTTTTTTTTTGGTGAGACAGAGGCCTGCTCTGTCACCCAGGCTGGAGTGCAGGAGCACAATCTCAGCTCACTGCAACCTCTGCCTCCTGGGTTTAAGCAGTTCTCATGCCTCAGCCTCCCAAGTAGCTGGGACTACAGGCATGTACCACCACGCCTGGCTAATTTTTGTAAGAGAACTCCTCTTTTTAAAATCATCATCTCATGAGACTTATTCATTAGCACAAGAACAGCACAGGAAAGACATGCCCCCATGATTCAATTACCTCCCACTGGATCCCTCTCACATGTGGGAATTTAAGATGATATTTGGGTGGGGGCACAGCCAAACCATATCAGGGCCTGAGGCAATAATACGGCCAGGTGCAGTGGCTCATGCCTGTAATCCCAGCACTCTGGGAGACTAAGGCAGGTAGATCATGGGGTCAGGAGATCGAGACCATCCTGGCTAACACAGTGAAACCCTGTCTCTACTAAAAATACAAAAAATTAGCCAGGCATAGTGGTGGGCACCCGTACTCCCAGCTACTCCAGAGGCTGAGGCAGGAGAATGGCGTGAACTTGGGAGGTGGAGCTTGCAGTGAGCGGAGATCGCACCACTGCACTCCAGCCTGGACAACAGAGCAAGACTCTGTCTCAAAAAAACCAAAAACAACAAAAAAACTGCCCTTCCTCATAGTGAGGCAGGAGAGTACCCTGACCCCCCTCTTGCAGAACATGTGACAGGGATATGGATCCTCTGTTCAGTCACCGCCACTGCTCAAACTGCTTATGGGAGGGGAGCATGGAGAATGACATGTGCAGGAGCCTAGAGCAAGCCCTTTGGGCTCTGGCCCACCCCCCACCCCCACCAGTAGTATCTAGGGGTTGGTGTCTGTGACTCCGAATGCCGAGTGTGTTACAGTGCACTCTTCCAGCTTTGCCATCCACAGAGGGCTTAAGTGTTAGCCAGCTCAGTGGACCGTCTACCTTTTTGCAAGGGCAGAGGGCCAGTGTGACAGCTTTCTGTATCCCCAGCTCTTGTCCAGCGTTCCCGAAGAATCAGGTCACACACAGACTTGAAGGGTGAATGCGGGGTTTTATTGAGTGGTGGAAGGGGATCTCAGTGGGATAGATGGGGAGCTGGAAGGAGGATGGAGTGGGAAAATGATCTTCCCCTGGAGTTTGGCCATCCAGTGGTTGAACTCCCCTTTGACCACCCCCAGCTGAACTCTTCTCGGCATTCAGACACTCCTTCTCTTCTCTCTCTGCCATGCCGTTCTGCTGTTCATCTGCTTGTTTCCTTGTCTGCTGCTTCTGGAGCCTGGGGTTTAGGGTTTATATGGGTACAGGATAGGAGGCATGGTGCACCAAAAGGCAACTTTTTGGGCACGAAAACAGGAATGCTTAGCCAGGGTGGTCTCGATCTCCTGACCTCGTGATCCGCCCATCTCGGCCTCCCAAAGTGCTGGGATTACAGGCTTGAGCCACCGCGCCCGGCTCAGTTTTGTATTTTTTGTAGAGAAAAGATTTTGATATGTTGCCCAGGTTGGTCTTGAACTTCTGGGCTCAAGCCATCCACCCACATTAGCCTCCCAAAGTGCTGGGATTATAGGTGTGAACCACTGCTCCTAGACTGTGACTTATCCTTCTGATTGACTAGCTATAAACTGAGGTTCTCATAACCCCCTCCTTGGGTTCGATAATTTGCTAAGATGGCTCACAGAACCCAGGGAAATGTTTACCAGTTTATTATAAAGGATATAATAAGAGACACAGGTAAACAGCCAGATGAAGTAATGTACATCGCAAGGTATGGGGGAACGGGTGTGGAACTTCCACATCCTCTCCAAGGCACACCTTCCTCTCAGCACCCCCATGTCTTCAGCAGTCTGGGAGTTCATCAAGTCTTATGGCTTCAGGCCAGGTGCATTGGCTTAGGCCTGTAATCCCAGCACTTTGGGAGGCTGAAGTGGGAGGATCAATCGAGTCCAGGTATTAGAGACCAGCTTGGGCAACATAGAGAAATGCTATCTCTGTAGAAAATTTAAAAATTAGTCAGGCGTGTGGTGCACTCCTGTAGTCTCAGCTACTCAAGAGGCTGAGGTGGGAGGATGGCTAGAGCCTTGGAGGTAGAGGCTACGGTAAGCTGTAATCTTGCCACTGTGCTCCAGTGGGTGATAGTGGGAGACTCTGGGCGATAGAGGGAGACCCTGTCTCAAAAAAAAAAAAAAAAAAATATATATATATATATATATATACACACACACAAACATACACACACACACACACACACACATATATATAGTTTTTATATAGCTTAACCTACAGCCTCACCCCCCTGGCCTTCTCAGAGATTGGTGAATGAGGCTGAGTATTTCTTTTTTTTTTTTTTTTTTTTTTTGAGATGGAGTCTCACTCTGTTGCCCGGGCTGGAGTGCAGTGGCCGGATCCCGGATCTCAGCTCACTGCAAGCTCCGCCTCCCGGGTTCACGCCATTCTCCTACCTCAGCCTCCTGAGTAGCTGGGACTACAGGCGCCTGCCACCTCACCCGGCTAGTTTTTTGTATTTTTTAGTAGAGACGGGGTTTCACAGTGTTAGCCAGGATGGTCTCGATCTCCTGACCTCGTGATCCGCCCGTCTCGGCCTCCCAAAGTGCTGGGATTACAGGCTTGAGCCACCGCGCCCGGCCGAGGCTGAGTATTTCAAGTCTCTTAACTCTTGGTCCTTCTGGTGAGCAGCCCCATCCTGAGAGTACCAGGGGCCTTAGCACCTCATTAGCATAAACCAAGGTATGAAAGGGGTTCTTGATGAATAACAAAAAACATACCTATCACTCAGAAAATTCCAAAAGCTTCAGGAACTCTGTGCCAGGAACCTAGGACAAAGACCAAATACAAATATAAATATATGTATTTATTTTTTACCACATTGCCATTCAAGCCTTTATATCTGGTCTTGACCCATTTGTCCAATTGGTTTTCATATGTCATGCATGTACTTCCTATGTGCTGTTCCTTCTATCTGGAATGTAAGAAAAGGTCCTTTTATTGGGCGGGTGCAGTGGCTCACGCCTGTAATCCCAGCACTTTGGGAGGCTAAGGTGGGTGGATCACGAGGTCAGGAGTTTGAGACCAGCCTGACCAACATGGAGAAACCCTGTCTCTACCAAAAATATGAAAATTAGCCAGATGTGGTGGCGCATGCCTGTAATCTCAGCTACTTGGGAGGCTGAGGCAGGAGAATCACTTGAACGCAGGAGACAGAGGTTGCAGTGAGCTGAGATCGCACCATTGCACTCCAGCCTGGGCGAGAGAGCAAGACTGTATCTCAAAAAAACAAACAATAACAACAACAAACTAGTTATCTATTCATGCCTGCCTCTTCCATTAGATGGTGAACTCCTTGAGTCCCAGAACTCTGTTTCATTTATCAAGGTAACCTAGACTATGGCGCTCGATGTAGGAATCATAGTAAGTGTTGAACTGAATTGAACTGATGCATTTGTATTTTCTGCAGCTATTTCCTTTTCTTTCCTAAATTCTGATAAAAGTTAATTTGGAAAATGTCAGCCTGTCTCAGCTGTTCTTAGAGGAAAGAAGGGAAAGGGCACTTATTCATGCAGAGACTGAGAAAATCACATCCCTGGGGGCCAGGGATAGTGACTGCTGTTGAGATGCAAGTGAGGGACCCCCACAGGGAGGGAGAAAAACAACAGGGAAAGCCAGTCCGAAGGACAGCTGTTTCCTTCCACCTGAAAAACTCCTTTTGAGATCTCCTCTTTCCTCAAATCTGGAGTGTGGTGGTCCCCTGTGTTTGTGTGCAGCAGGTGGAGGTCAGCTTCCTGATTGGGACCTGTATCAGGTGGGATGGGAAGAATCACATAAGAGGGTGGATTCATGGCTGCTTCACACCCTACTACCCTTCCTCAAGCTGATTAAAAGGATAATGGTTTGGGAGGCCGAGGATTGTGGATTACTTGATGTCAGGAGCTCGAGACCAGCTTGGCCAACATGGTGAAACCCCATCCTCACTAAAAATACAAAAAAATTAGCTGGGCCTGGTAGCTGGTGCCTGTAATCCCAGCTACTCGGGAGGCTGAGGGAGGTGATCACTTGAACCCAGGAGGAGGAGGTTGCAGTGAACCAGGATCTATGCTACTGCACTCCAGCCTGGGTGACAACTAACATAGGCAAATGCAGTAGCACAGTTATTTTGAGAAAGGGAGGCTGGGCATGGTGGATCACACCTGTATTCCCAGCACTTTGGGAGGCCGAGGTGGTAGATCACCTGAGGTTGGGAGTTCGAGAACAGTCTGACCAACATGGAGA
>NW_022306972.1:0-5719 GCF_002776525.5 Piliocolobus tephrosceles | reverse complement strand
CCATCTCAAAAAAAAAAAGAGAGAGAGAGAGAAAGGTGGCGGCCAGGGACGGGGAGGAAGGGTCCAGGGAGTGCCTAAAGTATCTAGAAGGCCCAGGTTCCTGTTTGGGTTTCAACTGTGGTGATGGCTGCACAATTTGGTAAATGTACTAAAAGTCCGTGAACTGTGCACTTTAAATGAGTGTGTTGTATGGTACGTGAATTACACCTCAATAAAGACGCTGACAAACACACCTCAGCCAGGTGGCCAAGGTCAACACCAAGAGTGGGGAACAAACAACTTCACTCCCAGCCTGGCCCCTGGCCCTACCTCCCTCCACAGCCCGGCTCAGCCCCAAGCCAGGGTCCCAGGATACCAGGCACCATGAAGTGCCACTCCAGGTCGCCGGACATGAGCAGAGACCCCAACCTCAGGAGCCCACCTTCTAGAGGGGAAGCATGGTAAACAGTAGACAAACCAGAACCTCCAGAAGAGGAAAGCGGTGACAGCAGAGGCATGGCTGGGGCACTCACAGGAGGCCTCCCTGGCGAGGGGCCGTGGAGCAGAGAGGTCCCAGGAACGGCCCACAGGGGTACGGACCAAGAGAGGCTGAGTCATTTCCTGGAGACTCCTAACTGCTCGCTGCCCAGCATTCAGCTTCTCCCACTACAGCTTCGCAGGAGTTTGGTAGCATGGGCTCCCGAGCAGAGTTTCCTGTCCCTCCTGTTCCCCAGGGACAAGTAACAATTCACCCAGCACAGAGCTTCACAGTTTTCTAGCACCCCCACGCTCTGCCTCTCGGACCTCACTTCACAGAGAGCACTGAGTTGGCCACTGCCAAGTGCATCCCAGAAGCCCTCGCTGCTCGACCACCCATGGCCTCCCCCCCCCCCCCCCCCCCGCCCCAGCCAAGGCCCCACCCAGTCCCAGCCAAGGCCCCAGCCTGTTCCTCAGCAGACCTGCTTCCCCTAGGGAAGTGGCAGCCAGCTCTCTCCACCCACCTGGGCCTCCCTGTGGGAGGCGGTGCAGACACAGCCACCTCAGGCCAGAGCCAGCTCTCAAGCTCTGGTGTCTATACCCTAGGCCAAGGCCCTCATTTACAAGTGACCAAACTGAGGCCCAGAGAGGTTAGGTGTCTTGCCCAAGAACACACAGCAGCAAGATCAAGCATGCTCTCCACCCAATCCCTGTGCATATGGGGCTTGGGTTAAAAGCACCTCCCATCGGTCCAAACCCACCTCTACCACACAGCAACCTGTGGCCCTGGGCAAGTTGCAGAACGGTTCTGTGCCAGGGCTTCCCCCTGTGTGAAATGCAGCTAACAAGAGCACCTACTGCCGTTGTTACGAAAATAAGTCGTGTATCACGCTCATGTCCGAGTAGGACATGCTATCCACATGTTGCTATTTACTGCATGTTTGACAGCAAAGAGAGAAGTCTCATCACGACTTTAAGTTTATTGCTGATATTTCTCTCACAAAATCCCTCTTAGAAGAGGATTATTCGGAAGGCAGAAAGGCTGCAATGTTTATGAGCATAGCCTTCAGAGCAAATCCCAGCTCTGCTCGGGAACAAACTGGGGACTTAGGCAAGCTGCACTGCCTCCCTGTGCCTCAGTTTCCTCATCTGTAAAATGGGGTGAAGTTGTATGCTCTGAGGACTTTGTTGAGACAATTTGTGTAAAACACTCGCCGCAGGCCTGCTGTGCAGAATGAGTGATTTCTGTTACTATTACGAATGTTTTTGATAGACCGGTACTTTCTGCCTTTCCTGTGTAACCACAGGGGACTTGAATCACAGGGTTTAAACATAATCACAACCCTAGCTTACAACTCAAACGCCAAACAATTGGAACAGTAGCCCTGCAGACGGGACTGTCGTTAGTGGCGAATTACCAGCCCGAAGTGTCCGCCCAGGCCTCTGCCACATGCCAAGACACCAAAGGCAAAACAACAGGGCTTTCTCCAATTAGGGAAACACGCATTTTCTTTTCTCTTTTTTTTTTTTTTTTTTTTTGAGACGTAGTTTCGCTCTTGTTGCCCAGGATGGACTGCAATGGAGAGATCTCGGCTTACCACAGCCTCCACCTCCCAGGTTCAAGCAATTCTCCTGCCTCAGCCTCCAGAGTAGCTGGGATGACAGACATGCGTCAACACACCCGGCTAATTTTTTGTATTTTTAGTAAACGCAAGGGCTTCTCCATGTTGGTCAGACTGGTCTCGAATTCCCAACCTCAGGTGATCCGCCCACCTCAGCCTCCCAAAGTGCTGGGATTACAGGTGGGAGCCACCACGCCCGGCAAAACCCATATTCTCTTGCGCCATCTCCGCTCTAAGAGAGTCTGAGTGACCTGCCTTTAAGTTCTCAAGTTAAACTATTACATTTCCCCAGCAGCCAAGGGCTCCAAGCAGGTGACAGGCTGGCCTGGGCCCCACCTGCTGGGCTGGGTTAGGCCTGTGACACTCTGTTCATATAACTGTCCCCTTGGGAGATCCAGGCCTCCTCCCAGACCCGCCAGCCACACCTGATGGTGGAGGACTTGAACTTTTACTTCTTTACAAGCAGTATTTTCAGACCATTGCTGTGCCACCAAAAACCAAAGAAAAGGCTTCTAAACCCACCATGGTGCCAAAGAGACCCCAAGCCAGCCTGTGGGATGCCCAAACCAGAGGACTTTGAAAGCACTGTGAGTGGTCCACTTGGCCTCGGAGGCGCCCAGCAGATGACCATCTCCAAGCCAGGCAAGAGACGCTGCTTCTCAGCGAGCACCTGTGCCTTCCGCCTGTTACTCACTGAGCCCGGCCACAGCTTCTCTCCCTCAATTCACTGCCAATTTCTGTCAGAGCAGGCATGCTCTGCCACATACCCCAACACTGAAAGAGGCCAGGCAGCAGCCTCTTGGGCCGCCTTGCAGGGGAGGAGGCGGGAACTCAGGCAAGGGATGACCAGGCCACCCAGCCAACCCCTGGCGTCTTCCCTCCCAGCCAGCACACACCCACACCAACAGGAGTTCTGTCAATACCCCCACTGTGGCCACTAGGCGGGAGCCCCCAAACCTGACACACAGAGGCCCACATATGGGGAAGCCTCCCCAGCTCCCTGAGAAGGGGCAGCCTCCTAAAATGAGCCCCTGACCGGAGTCCCATCATGACAGGACTGGAACCCCACCGTCAAACAAAGCCCAGCAGATTTGGCTACCAGAGAGAAATACCCAAACCGAGAAACATGGGGAGCTGGAAGCGGGCTTTATGTGGCCCCCAGGGAGGGGAGGGGGTACACGGATGGCACAATCACTAACACGGATCACACCATGGGACCATCGAGGCCCCAGGTTCTCCCATAAAAGGGTTGTCACCAGGACCCATCAGTGGGGTGCTGCTGTTTCTGTAACATCTATAACACTCCTCTGACACTCTTTCCAAAGAGAAAACAGGCTTCAGGCTGGCAGCCCTCCCTGACAGCAAAGGCTCACTAGACTCCAAAAACACTTGGTTTTCATTGAGCCTGAACCACTGTTCTATTCTACAGCAGAAACGGTGATTCAGGAAAACCGGCTCTGATTCTCCTCCCTCGTTTTCTAGTTAGTGAAGGTGAGGGCCCAGACAGCAGAGAGCGAAGGTTACCTGATGCCGGCGCAGGGCTCCACAGGTAAGAGGAGGGTACCAAGGGGAAGGCCTGGGAGGCCAGTGGCTTGGAGAGAGACCACCTGATTCTTTCCCGGTGAAGGGTCTTCCACCTCCCTCAGCAGGAGACCCAGAATAAACAGCCTCCCAGGGCCATATGGAAGCACACCACAACTCTGACACTTTCCCATGCAGCCTCCGGGAAACGGCTCTCCAGAGTGCAAGACAGATCACAGGACAGGCCCAACCTGCCCCCAGGCTGCACGGCTGGGACAATGGCACTCCACACATCAGCCACAGGGGCAGCTGAGAGGAAAGAGCAACAGAGCAGAGAGCTGGTGGCCCACTGAGACCCCAGGTGCCTAACTTCCCAGGCTCCAGGACCAAGCTGCATCTCCCTGTGAGCCCAGCATTGTGAGGACTATGTGGCTTGGAGGTCCCTGCCCTGGGACCACAAAGTGCTGCAGACGGGTCCACACCGCCACCAAGGCAGGAGGAAGGCGAGACAGGCAGGGCCCCTTTCCTGGGCCAGGCAGGGGTCTTCGGAGGGGTCTGCAGCAGGAAGGAGGGTCAGGGTTACTGAGGTAACTCATCTGGGGAGTCCCAGCTAACAAGAGGGGAACGTGGTTTCCCCCCAGTACGGGGCAGGGGCAGCCACTGAACACGCTCCCTGGCCAGACTGTGTATCCCCAAATGGGCTGACACAAAAGTCAGGCAGACAGACTTCAGACTTCAGGCTCAGCCACAGCGCCTGGGACAGAGGCCATGACTGACCTCCTAAACCCATTCTGAACCCCAACCTAGGGCGAGCCCAGCCTGAGGGAGGCCCACGTCACCTCATTCAATCCTCTTACCTGCCCCTGCCCACTTGCTAGTGAGGAAACTGAGGTCCAGGAGGCTCACTACCTTGCCCAAGGTCACAGAGCAGGAGCGTGAGGGAGGCAAGTCCCAGACTCCTCTCTGGAGCGCTGCCCTCGACTTCTGAGGCAACAGAGCCCTGACCCTGACCTCCCTCCCAGGCCCAGCCCCAAAGCCAGCACCAGGGCAGGGCTGCACTGGGCTGGGACTCAGGCACCTCCTTTTTGGCGTGTAGGAGAAACACCTCTGGATTTTCTCCCTAACCCACACAAGGCAGGCAAGAAGGGAACCCCCATACTGCAAAATGGTCTCCCCCAAACCGAACCTTTCCTACCTCAGGAGATGCAGGGTTGGCAACAGTCGAAAAAGTGGACTTGGTTCTGGGGGGTCACACTCAGGTCCCAGGCCCCGGGGCACTGCTGCACCTTCTACCACACAGCCAACAGGGCAGGGGCACCAGTCCACCCAGCTGGGGACAAACTGGCTCTCCTCCCTCCCTTGTCCAGGGCCTGGCAGGGGTGCACGCCCTGCTCTGGACATGTGGGGCCTCAGGCCGGGGTTGCCACGCTGCATCCCACGTTCTGGTAGGCGCACGGGCCTGGGCTCCAGCCAAGGTGCCAGCCCGCCCCAGCAGAGCCCCATGAGCTCAACATCCCGAACAAAGAGAGAGGAGACACAGCGGAAAGTGGGGTGCACGGAGGGGGCAAGCGCCCACAACTTTTTGGCGAGGTAGTCTGTAGGGAAGCAGGGGCTGGGGCGCCCTCCTCCTCTCCCGTCCCACCTGGAAGCGGGTCGGCAGGACGACATTGGCGGGCCCGGGCCGATCCCGTCCCCCTCCAGTGGCCCAGCGTCAGTGACACCAGTCCGGCGACCCCCACCCCAGTCCGGGTCCCGCAACCCCGGGATGCCCTCATCTCCCCCGGCCGACGGGCAGAACCCGGACCTGCCGCCGCCGGTGCCCGCGGAGGGCGGCCGTGACGCGCGGGACCCGGGGGCGTGTGCGGGGCGCGCCCGCGCAGGGCCCTGCTCGGAGGGTCTCAGGCTCGGGCCCCGGCGGCGGCAGGGAGAGCACGGCCGAGTGCGCCGGGTCGCGGGCCGCCCGCCCAGAAGGGAGCGTGGCCGCGGGGCAACCAGGTCGGGATGGCTGGGTGTCTGCGCGCCGCTTACCCTGAGCGGAGATCGGGGCCAACTCTCATCCACCCGCCGCGGCGCCCCCCTCGCCGGCCGCCCGGCCGCGCTACACCTACCGCCCGCCCGGG
>NW_022306971.1:0-3348 GCF_002776525.5 Piliocolobus tephrosceles | reverse complement strand
AATGTTCAAGACAAAGTAAAGCTCCTTTCAATTCAGAGCTGTATTTATCAATTGTTCCTGCTGAGAATAAGCGTGATATTCTTTTATAACATCAGAAAGTGAGTATAGGGTAGGATCTATATAATAATCATGCCTAAACAAGGTACATAGTTCTCATGGCAACCACTCCAATATCAAAAAACAGTACCAATGTTATGAGGTTATAACTAAGGAGTGGAATAGAAGGTAGGGAGTCCACACAGAATAAATCTTTTTGTTGTTATTACTAAATTTATTTATAAATTTAATTTTAAAATTAAAATATTTATCAAAATGTGGTTATTTCCAAGATGGAGTTTTAAGTTTGCCCTAATGAACAGACAAATGAGTTTCTGAGAATAAGTATGAAAACATGGCCACTTGTATCTGATTGTTATTAATTACTAGACCACTTACCCACTAAGATCACTGATTATTCATTATAATTAAGTAGTAGTATCTACTTGTATGGACAGACATTTCTTTCCATTGTATATATTGGGAATATATATGTATACACAAACACACATATATATGTGTGTGTGTATATATATATAGCATTCAGTTTTTACAAACATGGTATTAGATAATTTACAAAAAGATTAAAATGAATAGGGGGAGCTTTGACATATAAAGAGTTTTGAAGTTGTCATTCCCATTCTTACTGAATGGAGATCACACAATAAATCACTACTGGGAAATCTACAGATATGGGCTATTTTAGACTAATAGTTGATATCTGCTTACCTGAAGCCATAAACCAGCAGGAACATATAAATGGTAATTGGAATGAATGACTGGAGGCTCCTTTGAGAGTGGACAAAAGTCATGGAGGTGGGGGCAGGTCCCAAACTCATGAATATTTGCCATTGGGAACTTCATCAGATACCAATGATAGAGTCAAGAAAGGTCTCCTTATGGACTGACACAGGGAATAGAAAGGTAAACATATAAAATATGGCCAGAGAATTGTTCATAACAAAGGCCTATTCTCCATTAAAACATTAAATTCATATATAAGAAAAAAGAAAGATCTAAAATCAATAATCCAAATTTCTACCTTAGGAAACTAGGCAGAGAGAACAATTCAAGCCTAAAGCAAGCAGAATAAGATATATAATTAAAATTAGAGCAGAAAGCAATGAAATTGAAGAACAGGAAAACGATAGAGGAAATCAGTCTGAAGTTTTCTTTTTTTTTCTTTCTTTCTTTTTTTTTTTTTTATATCTATGCCATGTTTTAGAATGAGGATGATGCTGGCCTCATAAAATGAGTTAGGGAGGAGTCTCTTCTTTTCAATTGTTTGAAATAGTTTCAGAAAAAATGGTACCAGCTCTTCTTTGTACCTCTGGTAGAATTCCACAGTAAATTCATCTGGTCCTGGGCTTTTTTGGATTGGTAGGCTATTTATTACTGCCTCAATTTCATAACTTGTTATTGGTCTATTCAGGGATTCAGTTTCTTCCTGGTTCAGTCTTGGGAGGGTGTCTGTGTTCAGGAATTTATCCATTTCTTCTAGATGTTCTATTATAGTTCATGTGCATAGAGGTGTTTATAGTATTCTCTCATGGTTGTTTATATTTCTGTGGGGCCAGTAGTGATAGCTCCCTTATCATTTTTGATTGTGTCTATTTGATTCTTCTCTCTTTTCCTCTTTGTCTAGCTAGTAGTAATCTATTTATTTTATTTTTATTTTTTTCTCAGAAAACCAGTTCCTGGATTGGTTGATTTTCTGAAAGGCTTTTTGTGTCTCCCTTTCCTTTAGTTCTGCTTTGATCTTGTTTATTTATTGTCTTCTGCAAGCTTTGGGATTTGTTTACTCTTGGTTCGTTAGTTCTTGTGGTTCTGATGTTAGGTTGTTGACTTGATTTGTGCCTTAATTTCATTATTTACCAAGGAGTCATTCAGGAGCAGGCTGTTTAATTTCCTTGTAGTTGTGTGGTTTTGAGTGAGTTTCTTAATGTTGAGTTCTAATTTAATTATGCTGTGGTCTGAGAGATTGTTATGATTTCAGTTGTTTTGCATTTGCTGAGGAATATTTTACTTCAGATTATGTGATCGGTTTTTGAGTAAGTACTGTGTGTCCATGAGAATGTATATTCTGTTGTTTTTGGGTGGAGAGTTCTCCATATATCTATGAAGTCCACTTGATGTCTAGCTGAGTTCAGGTCCCGAATATCTTTGTTATTTTCTGTCTTAATGCTCTAATATTGATAGTGGGGGTGTTCAAGTCTCCCACTATTATTGTGTGGGAGTCTAGGTCTCTTTGAAGGTCTTTATGAATCTTAGTGCTGCTGTATTGGGTGCACATATACTTAGGATAGTTAGCTCTTCTTGTTGAATTGAGCCCTTTATCATTATGTAATGCCCTTCTTTGTAATTTTTGGTCTTTGTTGGTTTAAAGTCTATTTCATCAGATACTAGGATTACAACCCCTGCTTTTTTTTTCTCTTTTCCATTTGCTTGGTAAATCTTCCTCCATCCCTTTATTTTGAGCCTATGTGTCTTTTTGAACATGAGATGGGGCTCTTGAAGACAGCATCCCAATGGAGTTTCACTCTGTCCAGCTTGCCATGCTGTCTGTGTCTTTTAATTGGTGCATTTAGCCTATTTACATTAAAGGTTAATATTGTTATACATGAATTTGATCCTGTCATCATGATGTAGCTAGCTATTTTCAGAGTTGTTTATGTGGTTGCATCATAATGTCACTGGTCAGTGTACTTCAGTGTGTTTTGTAGTGGCTGGCAATGGTTTTTCCTTTCCATATTTAGTGCTTCCTTCAGGAGCTCTTGCAAGGCAGGCCTGGTGGTGACTTATTTCCTCAGCATTTGCTTTTCTGAAAAGGATCTTATTTCTTCTTTACTTATGAAGCTTAGTTTGGCCAGATACAAAATTCTAGGTTGGAAATTCTTTTCTTTCAGAATGTTGAATATGGGCCCCCAGTTACTTCTGGCTTGTACGGTTTCTGCTGAGAGGCCCACTGTTAGTCTGATGGGCTTACCTTTGTAGGTAACCCGGCCTTTCTCTCTGGCTCAAAAGATGGTTTATTGAAAGGATTAGTAAAATAAGTCCCTAGCCCTGTTAACCCCAAATAAGAGAGGGAAGATACAATGATCAATTTCAAAAATAAATAAAAATAAATAAATAAATAACACATACAAAAGGACAAAAGAGAGTCCATCACTACTGACTATATTAAAATGCTAATAAATGAAGAGTATAAACATATCTAGGCCCACAGATTTGTATTTGATATCTTAGATGAAATAGAATGCTGCTTGAAAGATAAAAACTACCAAAACTAAATATCAAAGACACATAAGTACA
>NW_022306970.1:0-40224 GCF_002776525.5 Piliocolobus tephrosceles | reverse complement strand
GGGGGGGGAGATTTTTAAAGGAGTGATTCTATTTTTTTCTTTTTTTAAAATTATACTTTAAGTTCTAGGGTGTGCAGGTTTGTTACATATGTATGCATGTGCCATGTTGGTGTGCTGCAGCAATTAACTCATTGTTTACATTAGGTATATCTCCTAATGCTATCCCTCCCCACTCCCCCCACCCCACGACAGGCCCTGGTGTGTGATGTTCCCCTTCCTGTGTCCAAGTGTTCTCATTGTTCAGTTCCCACCTATGAATGAGAACATGCGGTGTTTGGTTTTCTGTTCTTGCCATAGTTGGCTGAGAATGATGGTTTCCAGCTGCATCCATGTCCCTACAAAGGAAATGAATTCATCCTTTTTTATAGCTGCATAGTATTCCATGGTGTATATGTGCCACATTTTCTATATCCAGTTTGCCATTGATGGACATTTGGGTTGGTTCCAAGTCTTTGCTATTGTGAATAGTGCCACAATAAACATACCCATTCAAACTTCTGGAGGATTTCTACTCCTTTTCCCTTCAGTTCCCAGATGGAGGCTAATTAGAAGCTGACCTTCAGGCAGGAGCTAGGAAAGTACCAGTAAGACCTCTTCCCGGGAGAAGCTGGGAGTTGGGCATTTTTGCCTGCTCACACTGCATGGAACCTGGAGGGGATAACTGATGAAAGGGATCATTAAAACTGCCTCTGTTCACTGTAGTGCTATAATACTCATGATTTCTGAGCCCTGTTTACTCCCAAAGCTAAGTGACTTAGAAGATGATTTCTCAGGTGGCAACTGTAAAAGTTGGAGTACTATGTGTGTGGTCCAAACCCTTCATTCCTTAGTGAGAAGTTGTGAGTTGGGATCTCCCTTCTGATGGTAAGGTGATGTGCTTGGGGTGGAGTTTGTGGTACAAGTATGTCTCAGATTTTTCTACTCAATTTAATGTGGATATTCTCTTATTTGCCCTCTGTGTGAAACTAGCTTCTGGATTTCTCTCAGAGGAACTTGAACAATGTGTAAGTTGTTAGTGAATTGATGGGAGGAGGAAAAATCAGGAGCTTCCTTTTCCACCGTCTTGCTGAAGTCCTTCAGTCTAGTGTTTAATTTTCTACCACGGACATTTTATGCTCCAAGTAGCATTTGATGGGGTTGATCACTCCTTTATGGAAATTTTTTAGCATTTGTCTTGCATAAATAAGTGCTTCTACTTTTGTCTCTCTTACTCCATTGACTATTCTTTGTCAAGATTATTTTTAGGATCCTCATCTTCTCTATCTACTCTGACTTCCTAGGTGATTTGATCAACCCTGTGTCCTTTTTTCTCATCCTTCTGCACATAAGGGAGCCCTTTATCTTGAAATCTGTCACCAAAATATTAAAATTAGTTTTGCTTTACTTCTTTTTGTTATTATAGCATTGAGGGTTATCTTTGTTTTTGTTGCATGTATCAGAACTTTGTTCTTTTACATTGTTGTGTGGTGTTCTATTGCGTGAGGATTCCACAGTTTATTTCCTCATTCTATTGGTGATGAAAATTGAGTTCTTTATGATTTATGGATATGGTACATAAAAATACTATAAATATTCTTGGCTATGACTTTCGTTGGATATAGCACTTATTTTGGTTGGGAATGCGTTCAAGAATGGAATTAATCATAGGAGATGTATCTCATATATCTAGTTTTAGTAGATACTGCCAAAGATTTTTAAAATGTTTGTATCAAATCAGACTTCTGTAATTAATGTAGAAGAGTTTCATTTACTCCAAAATTTCACCAACATTTGATATTGAAATTATTTTTAATTTTAGCTATGGTGGGTATACAGTGATACATCACGATTTTAATTTGCATTTTTCTGATGACTAATAATATTGAGAATCTTTTCAAATGTTGATTGTTCATTTTGATATCTTTCTTTCTGAAGTGACTTTTCACTTCACAAAGTGAAAACTTCTTTTCAAGTCTTTGCTTATGTATGTCTTGAAATTTTACTTATTTTTAAGTTAATAATTTGAAAATTACTTTTTAGAAATTCTAAAATGCTTTTAGCATTTTATGTATTTGAGATATTTTTTCCAACTCTGTAGCACGCTTGCCTTTTACTTCTTTTTCTTAATTTATTTAATTCTTAATTTGACATTAAGGAGATCCAAGTGCTTGTTTGTTACATGGATATATTGCATGCAGGTGGGGATTGAGCTTCTGATATACCCATCACCCATATAGTGAACATTATACCTGATAGATAATTTTTCAACTGTTGCCCTTCTTCCAGAGTCCTCCCTTTTAGAGCCACTAGTTTCTATTATTTCCGTTTTATGTTCCTGCATGTCCATTGTTTAACTTCTACTTATAGTGAGAAAATATGGTATTTGGTTTTCTGATTCTGAGTCAGTTCACTCAATGGCCTCTGGCTTAATCCATGTTGCTGCAAAGGACATGATTTTATTTTTTATGGCTGCATAGTATTCCATGGCATATATTTATTACATTACTTTTATCCAGTTGACTCTTGATGAACACTTAGGTTGGTTCCATGACTTGGTAATTGTGAACAATGTTACAATGAACATACAAATACGAGTGTCCGTTTGATATAATGATTTATTTTCCTTTGGGTAGATAACCAGTAGTGGGTTGCTGAATAGAATAGTAGTTCTGTTTTTAGTTCTTTGAGAAACCTTCATACTGTTTTCCATAAAGATTGTACTAATTTACATTCCCATCAACATTGTATAAGCATCCCCCTTTCTCCTCATCCATGCCAACACTTGTTTTTTTGACTTTTCAATAATAGCCATTCTGGGGAGGGGTCATGATGGTCGAATAGGAACAGCTGTGGTCTGCAGGTCCCAGTGAAATTAACACAGAGGCTGATTTCTGCATTTCCGACTGAGGTACCCAGTTGCAAAATAACCAGCTAGCATCATGATGACAGGATCAAATTCACACATAATAATAGTAACCTTAAATGTAAATAGACTAAATGCCCCAATTAAAAGGTGCATACTGGCAAATTGTATAAAGAGTCAAGACCCATTAGTGTGCTGGATTCAAGAGACCCATCTCATGTGCAAAGGCACACATAGGCTCAAAATAAAGGTATGGAGGAATATATAACAATTAAATGGAAAGCAAAAAAAGCAGGGGATGCAATCCTGGTCTCTGATAAAACAGACTTTAAACAAACAAAGATCAAAAAAGACAAAGAAGAACATTACATAATGGTAAAGGGATCAATGCAATAAGAAGACCTAACTATCTTAAATATATATGCACCCAATACAGGAGCACCCAGATTCATAAAACAAGTTCTTAGAGACCTACAAAGAGACTTAGACTCCCACACAATACTAATGGGAGACTTTAACACACCACTATGAATATTAGACCAATGAGACAGAAAATTAATAAGGATAATCGGGAGTTGAACTCAACTCTGGACCAAGCAGACCTAATAGACATCTACAGAACTCTCCACCCCAAATCAACAGAATATACCTTTGCCACATAGCATGTATTCTAAAATTAACCACACAATTGGAAGTAAAACACTCCTCAGCAAATGCAAAAAATGGAAATCATATATGAACAGACACTTCTCATAAGAAGACATTTATGCAGCCAACAAACATATGAGAAAAACTCATCACTGGACATTAGAGAAATACAATCAAAACCACAATGAGATACCATCTCATGCTAGTTAGAATGCTGATCATTAAAAAGTCAGGAAACAACAGATGCTGGCGAGGCTGTGGAGAAAAAGGAACACTTTTACACTGTTGGTGGGAGTGTAAATTAATTCTACCATTGTGTGGAAGACAGTGTGGTGATTCCTCAAGGAATACCATTTGACTCAGCAATCCCATTACTAGATATATACCAAAAGGATTATAAATCATTCTACTATAAAGACACATGCACACTTATGTTTACTGCAGCACTGTTTACAGTGGCAAAGACATGGAACCAACTCAAATGCCCATCAATGAGAGACTGGATAAAGAAAATGTGGCACATATACAGCATGCAATACTATGCAGTCATAAAAAGGAATGAGTTTATGTCCTTTGCAGGGACATGGATGAAGATGGAAACCATTATTCTCAGCAAACTAACAGGAACAGAAAACCAAATACCACATGTTCTTACTCATTAGTGGGGATTGAACACTGAGAACACAGGACACAGGGGAACAACACACACTGGAGCTTGTTGTGGGATGGGGGCCAAGGGGAGGGAGCATTAGGACAAATACCTAACGCATGCGGGGCTTAAAACCTAGATGATGGGTTGATAAGTTCAACAAACCAGCATGGCACATGCATACCTATGTAACAAACCTGCATGTTCTGCACACGTATCCCAGAACTTAAAGTAAAATTAAAACTAAATAAATAAATAAATGTGTGTGCTCCAAAACAAATAATATTAGCCACTCTGATTGGTGTAACATAACATGATATCTCATTGTAGTTGTAGTTTTCATAGCTCTGTTGATTAATGATGTTAAGGATTTTTTTTTTTTTTTTCATGTATTTTCTGGTTGCTTGCATTTCTTCCTTCTGGAAATGTTTGCTCATGTCCTTTGCCCAACTTTTAATGGGGTTGTGTGTTTTTTCTCTTGTTGAGTTGTTTGAGTTCCTTGTAGATTCTGGATACAAATCCTTTGCCAGAAGCATAATTTGTAAATATTTTCTCCCCTTCTGTGGAAGGTCTGTTTATTCTGTTTTTTATTTTTTCTTTTGTGCCGTGTGGAAGCTTTTTAGTTTAATTACCCATTGTCTGTTTTTTGTTTTAGTTGCATTTCTTTTTGGAGCAAATATCACTTTATGATAAATTATTTGCCTAGGCCAATGTCCAGAATAATTTTTTCTAGGTTTTCTTCTAGAATTTATGTAGCTTCAAGTCTTACATTTAAATTTTTATTTTTTTGTATATGGTAAGAGATAAGTGTCTAGTTTCATTCTTCTGCATATGGCTGGCCAATTTTCCCAGCACCATTTATTGAACAAGATGTCCTTTCCCCATTGTTTATTTCTGTCAACTTTATCAAAGATCATTTGGCTTTAGGATGTAGCTTTGTATCTTGATTCTTCATTCTATTCCTTTGATCTATGTATCTATTTTTGTACCAGTAGCATGCTGTTTTAGTTACTATAGTTTTGAAGTATAACTTGAAGTCAGGCAGTGTAATGCCTCCAGATTTGTTCTTTTTGTTTAGAATTGGTTTAGTGATTTGGGGTCTTTTCTGGTTCCATATAAATTTTAGAATTCTTTTCTTATTCGGTGAAAAATAGTGTTGGTAATTTGAAAGGGATTGCATTGAATCTGTAGATTACTATGGTCAGAATGGTCATTTTAATCATATTGATTCTTCTAACTCATGAGTATGGGTTGCTTTTTTATTTGTTTGTGTCATCTATGATTTCTTTCATAGGGTTTGTAATTATCCTTGTAGAGATCTTTCACCTCCTTGGTTAAATGTATTCCTAGATACTGTGTGTGTATGGGAGGGCTATTGTCAGTGGGATTTAGTCATTGATTCAGTTCTCACCGTGAACTTTATTATTTATAGAAATGCTACTGGTTATGTACATTGATTTTTGTATCCTTAAGCTTTATTAAATTTATTTACCAAGTCTAGGAGTCTTTTAGAGGAATCTTTAGGGTTTCCTAGGTGTACAATCATGTCATCAGTGAGCAGAGATAATTTGACTTCCTCTTTTCCAATTTGGATGCCTTTTATTTTGTTCCCTTGCCTGATTGGTCTGGCTAGGACTTTCTGTACTATGTTGAATAGCAGTGGTGAGAGTCAACATTCTTGCCTCTGCACAGGAAAGGTAAGACAGCTGAGGCTGTTGATCTAGGCAAGTGGATGCTCCAAATGCCTGGAGATCTGCCTAAGCAGGGAGTGGAGAGATCCCTGCTGCACCACGATCTTTGCACAAGAAGGGCAGGGTGGCTGAGGCTGCCAAGCCAGGTGAGTGTGTGTTTCAGATGTCTGAAGATATTCCTGGATGTGGAGCAGAGAAGCTCCTACTGTACTACAATCTCAGAGGAACACACTGGACCACCCAGCAATGACAAACACAGACCAGTTCCAGGCTACAAAGCTGTTCCTGGCTGCAAGTTTCACTGCCCAGGAGAAACTGCAGTTTCAACAGCTTTCCTCCCTGTATTAGTTCATTTTCACTTTGCTATAAATAAATACCTAAGACTGGGTAATTTATAAAGAAAAGTGATTTAACTGGATCATGGTTCCGCAGGCTGTGCAGGAAGCGTGGCAGCATCCGCTTCTTGTTGGAGGTTGGGAGGAGGGTCTTAGGGAACTTACAATCATGGCAGAAGGCAAAAAGGAGTGAGGTACTTCACATGGCTGTAGCTGGAGGAAGAGACGGGGGCGAGGTGCCACACACTTTTAAACAACCACATCTTGTGACCATGCTATCATGATAGCAGCACCAAAAGGATGTTGCTAAACCATTCAAGAAAGATTCACCCTCATAATCTAACCACCTCCCACCAGGCCCCACCTCCAACACTAGGGATTACAGTTAAATGTGAGATTTAGGTGGGGACACAGATCCAAACCACATCGCTCATACTCCAGTCCTGTGATAGGACAGAGCCCAGTTTCAGCATCTATTCTTGGAAGATTAACTACACTTGCCACTCAATCTGGCTGTGGGGGTCCTTTACCAACTCTCGAGCAAGCACTTCAACCTCTGGCCCGAGACTTGAAAGCCTGTGCAGCCACATTGCCTGGTTACTAAGTAATGACTGACTTTGTATGAGCCTGTATTAAACATGGAGTCCTCCTCTCAGTCCTGGGTCTGGGAAATTTCTGCAGCTTTTCCAGGTTTCTTTTCCTTTTAGCATTTTCCAGCCACTCCCCAAGTTAGCTCCAGGGCTTGGGACAAACAAGATGCTCTTCCTAGGCCTGGGTTGCAAGTATCCCTAGTGGAAAGGTGAGTCACAGAGGAAGACTCTCTGCCTACGTCATGTACAGGCACTTCACTCAGTTTTATCAGGCAAATGCCATAATGGAGTGGGGACTGCTTACTTACCTTCTCTTTTCCATGATTTGGGTGTCCTTTGCTATTCCAGTGAATTGCCATTTTCTTTCTTGAATTAAAGCTCACAGGGTTGATCTTTATGGACTGTTTTGCTATTTCCAAGTGGCGAGGTGTGCTAAAAGCATCTAATCTGCCATCTTGGAGAACAAAAAAAAAAAAAAAAAAACCTCATTTACTTTCTTAATAGTGACTTTTGATAAATAGAAATTCTTAATTTTAATGAAGTCCAATGTACTATTTCTTTTATTATTAGTGTGTTTCAAAAATCATGCTAAAAACATATTTTTCAATTTTAACGTAATAAAAATATTTTCTATGTTGTATTTTACAAGCTGTCTGATACAGGACTATAACTCGTGTGTGTGTGTATGTGTGTATGGGGGTGTGTGTGTGTGTGCATGTGTGTTTGTTTATGGGATGAAGTAGGGAGTTGAAGTTTACTGTTTTCCATATGAATACACTATTGACTTGGCACAATTTATTATAAATATTATCCCTGCAATACATGTTAATAAAGAATTTGTTAGAAATCAGATGATTGTACACATCTGACACTGTTTCTCACATCTTCATTCTGTCCCACTGGTCAGTTGGTCTATACTTGTGAAATACATGTGATTTTAATTACTGTAGATGTAGAGTAAGTCTTAATCTCTGGTAATGTAAATTCTTTTGCTTTTTATCTTCTTGCTTTATGCTGCTTTTGCTGTTCTAGGTTCTGTGCCTTTTCATATACATTTTATAACTAGCTTGTGGATTTCCATAAAAAATAAAGAACAAAAATAAACAACAAAACTACCGTGACTTTGGCATGGACTGCCTTAAATAAGTAGAGCAAACTGAGGAGAACTGCCATCTAAACCATTTTGAGTCTTTTAATCCTCAAACATGGTAATATATTATCATTTATTAAAGTCTTTAATTTCCTTAATAATGTTTTATAGTTTCCAGTGTAGAGGTCTTAAAAATTATTGTTATATTTGCTCGTAGGAATTTGATGTTTTTGATGTTATCGTAAGTGGTATGGGTGTTAAATTTCATTTTTAAATATTCATTGTTATTATATAAAAATATAATTGACTTTTTTATATTGACTTTGTGCTTTGAGACCTTGATAAATTGAATTATTAGATCCAAGTAGGCTCTTTTTTAGAGTTTTTAAGATTATCTAAAATATCACAAAATATCGTCTATGCAAAGATAGTTTTACTTCTGTTTCAACCTGTTTTTTTTTTTTTTTTTTTTGCCTTATTGCAGTCATCAGATTGTCTAGTACAATATTTAATAGACGTCATGAAAGCAGATTGTCTTGTTCCTGATATTAGGGAGAAAGCATTCAGTCTTTCAGCATTAAATATGATGCTAGCTGTAGGTTATTTAATTCATTTCTCTTTTGAAGTAAAAATATTTGATCTATTCATGTATTACTTAGTTTAAAAATAACTTACATGGGTATTAAATTTTGTCAAATACTTTTTCTGTATCTTTGAGATAATTATATTGTTTTCTTTTTTATATGTTAATATGGTGGATTGCATACGTTTTTCAATGTTAAACCAACATTTTTGGATTGAATCCCACTTGTTCATTGTATCTGTTAGGTTTTCCCAGAGATAAAGGAACAATAGAATATGTATGTGTAGATACACATACACACACACACACAAACGTACATACATATAAATATATACACACATACATGTATTACATATGTATAGATTTTATATATATATTATTAGACAGAATTGGCTTATGTGGTTATATAGGCTAATCTGCTGTCTGCAAACTGGAGAACCAGCAAAACTGGCTGGTATCAGTCTGAGAAGTAGAGGACCGATAGTATAAGGGAAGGAGAAGACTGATGCCTCACTTCAAACAGTCATAGAGAGAGAATCCAAACTTTCTCAGACCTTTTCTTTGATTCAAGTGCTCAGTGAGATGGAGTGCTCACACTGAGGAGGGCAATCTGCTTTTTACTCAGTCTACAAATTTAAATGTTAATTTTTTTTCCTGGAAACACCCTCACAGACACACCCAGAAATAATGTTTAACCAAATTGTCTGGGCATCCTGTGGTCTAGTTAAGACATAAAGTTAACCATCACAGCCATTAAATATTATAGTCTTAGATAACGTTGGACTTTATTGTTAAAATTGTAATAAATGTTTTTGCATTTGTATTCATTAGAAATGTTGGTCTTTAACTTCCTCTCATGTAATAGTTATATAGTTTTTGTATTAGGGTAATACTGGCTTTCTTCAATTTTCTGGAAGCATTTGTTCTTTAACATTTTTTATTTCTTCTTTTAAAATTTGGTAAAATTTACCAAGAAAGCCTAAAGTTTTCTTTGTTAGAAGATTTAAAATTTTAAATTCAATTTCTCTAATTTATGTGTGGATATTTGGATTATCTATTTTTTCTTGACTGAGCTTTGGTAGTCTGTACTTTGTTAAGAAATTTGTCCATTCTTTATGTTGTCAAATGTGGTGGTATAAATTTTTTTTTTTTACAATGTTCTCTTATATCTTCTTAAAATCTAGGGGATTTGATGTTTCCTCTTTCATGCTTCATACTGGTTTATTGTGTCTTCTCTTACTTTTCCTGATCTGTCTGACTAGAGCTTTATTAACCTTACTGATCTCATCAAAGAACCACTCTTTGATTTCATTATTTTTTCGCAGTTCTTTTATCCTGTTTTTTTTTTTATTAATTTGTTGTCCTGTTGTTCTTTCTTCTTCTTGTATTTAGTTTAATTTGATTCTATTTTTCTAGTTTCTCAAGATAGAAACATATCGTTGATTTTTAAGCATTCAAGTTTATAAGTTCTCCTCTAAGTACTGCTTTTCTTGCATTCTGCAAATTCTTTATGTAGTTTCTTTATTTCATCCACTCCAAAGTATTTTCTAATTTCCATTGTGGTTTCTATTTTGATTAATAGTTTACTTAGATGTGCTCTGTTTAATTTTCAATTATTTAGTAATCTCTTAGGTACTATTCTGTTATTAATTTCTAGTTAATTTATATTGTGATCTAAGAATAAACTCTGCATACTTTCAATTTTTGAATATTTTTAGAATTTTAATTTATTTATTTTGAATGGCTCAGAATTTGGTTTATTTGGTATGTATTCCGTGTATACTTGAAAATATATTCTATTGTTGTTGAGTATAGTGTTACATAAATTTCAACTAGATGAATTTGGCTGATAGTGGTTGCTCAGTTCTTTTATAAACAATTACTTGTTTTGTCAACTTTTCATAAATAAATTACTGAGAAGGGAATGCTGACATTTTCAACTATAATTGTAGATGTGTTTTTAACTCTCTGTTACTTTGATCAGGTTTCGCTTCAGGTGCATTGAATCTCTGTTATTAGCATCATGCACATATAGGATTGTTATGTTTTCTTGATGAGTTGATGCTTTTAGGAAATATTTCCTTTGTTATAATAATCTGTGTTTCAGTAGAGTAAGTGGTTAAAGTTATTAGAGAGAGAGTATGAGGGCTAACTCACTCATATGAAGACTAACTCAAAGCCCACAGTATGAGAGGTTTTAGTGAGACAGTCTGATGGCAGAAGTTTGTGACAGGGTAGGAGAAGAGGACATTGAATCAGAGGCACATTCTCCTACTGCAGGTCTGGAGATTTGGGAGTGAGATATTCAGGGAGTGCCTGTCTGATGGTGTTATTTTCTCGGGGAAACAAGAAAAAAGGCCTCTGCTGAGAGTGCAGGAGGAAGCTAAATGCTCTAATAATTTATTCATGTGTTCAGTGATTGGAAATTCTCTGACATAAGTCTTTGTTGTGGCCATCACTGTTGAGGCCATCTGACTAAAAGTATAAAGAAGTAAGCACCAGGCATGGTGATAAAATCTAGGGACTGAACAACAAAGCATTTTCGGATAGATGAAAAATAGATAGATAGATAGATAGATAGATAGACAGACAGACAGACAGACAGACAGAGATAAGCAGACCTAGATTT
This sequence comes from Piliocolobus tephrosceles, assembly GCF_002776525.5. Taxonomy (NCBI): domain Eukaryota; kingdom Metazoa; phylum Chordata; class Mammalia; order Primates; family Cercopithecidae; genus Piliocolobus; species Piliocolobus tephrosceles. The sequence continues at coordinate 29,167 of NW_022306970.1, read as the reverse complement.
CCTAACAAGTTCTGGCTACTGTGGAGTTTTACCTAAAGTGTATCTTTAATACTCCCAACAATTCTATAAGACAATCTTTTATTATTACATTTTAGGTATGAAAATGTTGAGGTTCAGAAAGAGAAAGTGATTTCTAAATTTTACTACAGCAGAGCTACAATTTGAAAACAGACTTGTTTGATCCCTAACTTTATTTGTCATTTAATTACATGTCTACAAAACAAGATCCAGGGTTGCAAGTCCTATGTGGTAGAAAAGTACAAACTATTAAGAGGTTGGAGCCTGAAAGAGAGCAATAAAGGATGCTAAGGGTTGGAACTCAAGCTTTGTGGGAAAAGATTGAGGAGCCTTCAGTGAAAGGTAAATTCCCTCGAGGAAGGAAGGAAGGCCAATGAAGGGATGGCTCATAACAATTTTTAAATACATGGACTGTTTCTGAAGAAGAGAATCAAAGCATCGACATAAAAGCCAATAAGCAGAAGAGAGTAACACATTATTGTTTTATGGTATATACTAACTGCCACAAGAGTTTAGCACAATTCCTGTTGACTGTTATGTTGGGGAGACCTCTTACCACTATTGTGATGCTATGAAAGACTCTATCACAGAATGCTCTAGAAACACAGAAGAGGACTGCCCAAGCTGGACAGGGATGGTGGTGGATCTAGGAGAACCTTCCAAGGGAAGGTGAGGGAGCAGGGCACATTTGGAGAAGTGCTGGCAATTTATTAAATAAGGCTGAAGAATAGGATTCAAGTGAGAAGTGACAAATGAGCCAGAGGTAAGGAGGGGCCAAGTTTATGGGTCACTTTCACATCCTCTAAGACTCTTAGCACCTTAAAAGCCAGGACTATACCTTGCTCATCTTTGCCTACTACGATGTTTAAAACATAGTTGACTCTGTAAACATGCTGGTAAAGAGATTATGTTTTGTTCTAAAAGCAAAAGAGCTAACACAGGATGAAGCGCAGAGGAGGAGCATGATCAGATTTGGGTTTTAAGAAGCTTGAGGGATTCGGGGTGGCTGAGCCAGGATGACGTTTACCTTTACCAGTGTCTTGGACATGTGGTAGGGATGAGGACTCTATGAAAGCGGACACAGGGTCAATGCTGGGAGCAGGAAGAGATCAGACTGTGGAGAAGGGGCCTACTGATGGTAATCTCTTAAAGCCAAAATGAGAAGTTTGGAATAAAATCAAATAAGGAGATCAGAAGTCATTGTATGATGATGAATTGAAAACAGTGTCTTAGAAAATTTGATTCAACAATGAAGTACAGGGGCAAAAACCTAAAGGGTGAGTGTTTTGTCTGGGGACTTCATGGAGTTGATTAGGAGGTGGAAGTCCAAGCCAGGCTCTTGACAGGAGGAATGAAGAGAAAGAGAAAAATTATTGAAAGAAAAAATTAGTACTTGGTGATTACGTTGTTTCTTTCATTCGTTTGTAATGTATTCACCGATATGTTATATCATTCTATAAATAACTTAAGTCACAGATGGATAACAAAAGATAAGTTTAAAAAAGCTCCAAGGTTTTGATCCTGACGAAAAAGTACCATTGAGTGGAACTAAAGTTTATTTGTGAATAGTGAGGAAAGATGAATTTAATTTGTGCATAATAATAATAATGTAGGCCGGGTGCGGTGGCTCACACCTGTAATCCCAGCACTTTGGGAGGCCAAAGTGGGCGGATCACAAGGTCAAGAGATTGAGACCATCCTGGCCAACGTGGTGAAACCCCGTCTCTACTAAAAATACAAAAATTAGCTGGGTGTGGTGATGCTAACCTGTAGTCCCAGCTACTCAGGAGACTGAGGCAGGAGAATCGCTTGAAACCAGAAGGCAGAGGTTGCAGTGAGCCTAGATCATGCCACTGCACTCCATCCTGGGCAACAGGGTGAGACTCCATCTCAAAAATAAAAATAAATAAAAAGTAATAATAATGTAAAGAAACAGTGGAAAAATATTTATCAGACATGTATGATGTGCCAGGCATTCTGGTATGTCTTATATGTATTATTTCTTTCTCATAGCCCTGTGATATATGCTCTGTTAGTAATCCTATTTTATAGCTCAGAAAGTTGAGTATCAGAGGTCAAGTTGCCCAAGGTCACAAAGCTGCAAATGGTAGGACATGGATTCAAACAAGACTGGATAATTGTATAGCCACACTTCAAATCAGTGTACACTATCGTTTCCCCTCTACGTGTAGTTCTTAGTTGACAGTTGGGCATCCAAGTGGAGATGTTCTGGAAGCAGAAAACATGGAATTAAAACTTGGCTCAAGGGTCTAGTCAAGAGTCTTTACTTTCGGAGTCAATAACGCGGTGATACTTGAGGTTAACGTGGATTGTATTCAAGTTCATGGGATGAACAGGTCAGTAGATACTGGGTCTGAAAATATTTTAAACATTGCCATTCTTGGGGGTTCAGGAAGTTTTTACATTTTAGGTAAAAGTTGATTTTATTTTCCTCCAGGAAAGGTCACTTTGGAATGTTGTTTCAGTCAAACAGCTGTAAGCTAAATATACACAGTGTTTTTGAAGGCTCGCTTCAGACTTGATTTTCTAAGTCCTCTGCTTAGTAATACATATTGGGGTGCTCAACAGGGATACTTTTCTGAAATATGGACCTGCAGTTGCAGAGTGAGAAGAGGTACATGTAGGTGTGCGCGCGCGCGTGTGTGTATGTGTATGTAGGTATATATGTGGGGCGTGTGGGGGTGTATATATGTGTGTTCTGGATAGGAGGCCACAGGAGATCAGGCTTACAGATCATCTAGAAAGACAAGAAAGGTAATAGGCATATCTTCCTCTTACTCTGGTGGCAAGAGGCTGAACAAGCAGAGCTGGAATCTTCACCTTGATGATGTGCTTGTGTCCCAAATGCATGTCAAAACTCTGAAATTTTGGGATAGGCTCATGGATCTTGTAATTGCATTCTCAGGACAATGGGGGCAAACATAAAAAGAGAGCTTTGAGTTCCTATCTCAGTTCTGATCTGGAAAAAGTCATCTAACTTCTCTTTACCCGCAATAATGTAAATAACATGTTTAACTCATAGGGTTAAATATAAGTAAAGTGCTTAACATTGTGTCTGGCTCAGAATAGGTACTTCACAAATGGTAGGTTTTAGCTATTAATATTGATAATAATACCTGATTTGGAATACTTCCAAATACTTGTAGTGAGTGCTTAGAGTAGGCAGACATTATACTAAGTACTTCGTGTGCATTATCTCATTAAATCTCCATAACAATCCTATGATACAGATGCTAATATCATCTTCAGTTATGAATAAACTCAGGCACAGAGTTGTAGTGACTTCCTCACAGTCACACTATTAATAAGTGATAGATCTGAGATTCACCTCATGCTGACACTAGATCCCAATCAATTCTGTCTTCCACTACCCACTTGCTTCTGTTGAAGGCTTCTCCTGTGACAGATCTTTCATAATTGACCATCAGTGACTTTCCAACCAGGAATACTGCTGTTCGGTTTTGCTACTTCCCCTGTTAGCTTCTGCTATAATTGAGGCTGTCAACGTCATGGAAGAAAATTCCTCCTGCAGGAAAGAAGTTATGGATTGGAGTAGAAAATGACCTGTCTTTTTCCTCTGGGTCCTAACAGAGTTGATTCTAGATTCTAAGTTGGGTCTTCCCATTGTTAGATGCTAAGCTAGTTGACATCCTTCTAGATACTACATTTGAACCAGTGGGTCCTAAGTGTAGCCTCTTCTCAGAGCCAATTCCATTGAAAGCCATCAACTACTCTGTGATGTCCTTTATCTCCAAGCCTTCTGGAGTAATGAATTAAACATTTCAGTGGATCTTAGCTTTACTTTGGGGAATAATACAGGTATAGGCCAAGCAACATCAGCCTGAATCAGCCAGTTAAACAGCTGGTGTCTTAGTACATTCTTGCTGCTATAACAAAATATCTTAGACTGAATAATCTATAAACAATAAAAATGTATTGCTTATAGTTCTGGAAACTGGCAAGTCCAAGATTAAGGTGCCAGAGGATTTGGTGTCTGATGAGGGCCTGTGCCCCAGAGATGTCATTTTCTTTGTGTCCCCACATGGTGGAAGAGACAAGCAAACTCCTTTGGGCCCCTTTGATAAGGGCACTAATTCTATTCATGAGGGTAGAACCATCATTACCTAATCACATCTCAAAGACTCTGCCTCTTAATACCATGACATTGGGGATTAAGTTACAACATACAAATTTTGGAGGAACAAAAGCTTTCAGACCATAGCAGATAGTGAGGAAGGGTCCGTGAAATTCTGTGGTAGCAATTGTTTAGACGATCAGAGCAACAACCATCATGGATTTGTGTCAAATGTTAAGTATTTGTGTAGCAAGAATTCCCAAAATTATATGAGAAAGGAAAAGTCACAGAGAATTGGATTTTCTGCCATTAACAAGACAGGGACAAAGACACATATTTGGAATTCTTGCTGGTCTTTTAAAATGGTGTCCTACAATATTACAACTTTAAACACAACCGTCACATTGGACTCGCACTTCATGGGGAGCCAATATTTAGAACGCAATGTGAGTAGTGCTCTCTAGGCTTGTATAATACAATCATCCTGTTTAGGGTAAAATAGACCCCCCAAATCAACGAGATTAGAGGCAGTTGAATTGCATAAAGATCATTATCATCATCATTTAGTCTCAACTATGAGCTAGGCATTTTGCATTAATTATGTTGCTAATCCTTGTGATGGTCCTGTTTATTTTTATTAGTAGCATCCCTGTTTTACTAAAAAGGAAACTGAGATTGAGACAGGTTAAGTGACTTGCCCAGCGTCATATAGCTAATAAGTGATTAAGCCAGAATTTAAAATGAGGCTATCTTATTCCATGGTGTGGGCACTTTTCATTATAGTATCCTGCCAGGATTAAACCTTGGATTAACATGGGAAGCAGGGAAAAGTATGAAAGGAAGTCTAAGTCAGAGTTCAGGGCAACAGAACCCATGGGAATTTCAGGATGACAGTCATGATCAGAGGTATGAGTTGCAACAGAAAGTCAAGATAGCACAAAATATAGGCAGGAAAAACAGAGCAGGAGTATAAGAGTTTGTAATTTCAGTGACACGGAAGCTAGATTTACCTATGAAATGTGAAGGAATGTTCATAACATAGTGACAACACCTAAAAAATATCTTCCTCTTATGAGACTAGAATAAACTAAGAAAAAACAGAACAGTTAAGTATGTCAGTCAGAATACATCAATCTAAGCTACAGTAGCAAACAGCTTTCAAACCTTGACAAAACTTACACAGCAAAGATTTCACTCACTACATGCCCTTTGACTGGCATTCTGCTCTGTGTGTCCTCACTTTTGGACCCAAGTTGATGGAACATCTACCTCTGGAGTGTTGATGGGTATCAGCAAATAGAAAGGGAGCTCTGAATAATCTTACATAGACAAATAAGTGTTCTAGTAGAAGTGACAGACGTCCCTTTCCCTCACAACTCCATGACAAGATCTAGTCACACAGTCCCACCTAATCACAAGGATTTCATGAGGAGACATAAACCAGACCTAGGCAAGTGGTACTAATGACTCCCATCGTATGGGAATGATACAGGCAGTGGTACCCAGGATTTTCTCTTCCCAAGGCAAATTTGATGTTTTTAATACTTGAATGCAGAAGGCAAGAAGCCAGTTGATTGAAATAAGAGAGATGGTGGATATAAAAAAGCATGCACACGCGACAGAGCTGTCTTTAGAAGGATGGGAAGGAATATGATAAGGAACACAGGAGAAAAAGATCAGCTTGAAAATGGACAAGTTTTCTGAAACTACTGGTTTTGAGAAGGAGATCTCTCTCTCTGTGTGTGTGTCTCTCACACACACATACACAGAGAGTTGAGAGAGAGAGAGAGAGAAATATTGGAGTGAAAGGACAGGAGAAACCTGAAATAGTCACTGTAAGAGATGGACTAGAGAGTCCTGGTTATGCCTCATAAATTCATTCAGGGCCATATTGAATAAATGAAGCTGAAAGCTGAGCCCAAAAGGACAAAGGAAATCATAAGTCTAGATGGCATCTGAAATAGTGTTTTACTCCCTTTCTTTCCTAAAACAGTCATTCTAAAGTTATGTGGTTTCCTTCACATATGGGAAAAACACAACAACCCTGCAGCTTATGACATTGCTGTCCATGTGTATAAACATTAAAAATTGAACAATTCATGGGTAAGAGAATTTTTCTCATCAGTGGCCCCACTCATCTTCACAGGCTGTCTCCTACTGTGAGACTGGACAAGCAAGCGATCCGTATCTTGGTTTATTTAGATAAAACAAGAATTTTGACTTATATTTCCAAGAAAATGAACTCTGCTCCAAAAGTTGAGCAGAAATTTCCCATAGAGTAATTTAATCAATCCCTGGGAACACATCGTTGCTTTTTCAGAATTAGGGACAGCACCAATGTAATTTCCTTATATATACATCATTCAAGACTTTTAAAGTTGCAAGTAGCAGAGATCCCGGCTCATACTAACTGAAGCCAACAGGGAATGTGTTGTTTATTATAAATAAAACAATTCCGAGTATAGAATTAGGCTTCAGCTACTTGATCAAGGGTTTCAAAAGTATCATCAGGACACAATCATTCTGACTCCCCCTCACTTCTTATTCGAATTTCTTCTCTGTCTCATTTATTTCTATTTACTGTTTTCATCTCTAAGGCCTTCTTTCCACTCTTTTGAATTTATTCTCAAGCAAACTCTTACATGATAGTAAAATGCCCACCAGCATCTCCATGTCTATATTCTATAAGTCTAAAGGAAAATAAATATATTTCTCCCTAACAATTTCAACAAAAATTCCATAGTTGTGCCTCTCTGGCCCTGATTGGCTGACTTGGGACATGTGACCATCCCGGATGCAATTCTGAGATGTATCCTGTTTAGGCAAGTCCAGATCACATCATCTGCCTCCAGCTAGGAATAGGTCTAGGGTAGGGATATTGTTTCAAGGAATATTAGAGCATTGGTAGCAGATGGTGGAGTAATGCATGCTGTTGAGGCCAAAACAAATGTGTACTACATTCAAAACATTCTCAATATAATTTCTATACTTTCATACATTCTCTAAAGTTTTGGACTCACAATGATGTCTCCAGTCAAAGAAACTAACATTGTTCATGGCTTTTTTGATTCATTATTTTTCTTTAGGTGGCACTCTTAGTAAAGACTGGATTAAAAAATAAGGAAGGTAATAAGAAAAAAAAAGCAGAACCAAACATAAGCTAAAGTCAGAATATTTTCATTGATGGCTAACGTGAATTATTCTATAATTATTCCACCACAGCCCTGAAAGTGAGTCACCAAGAACTGAATATTTATAAGCTTTCTGACCTCAAAAAATTCGAAATCTTAAATGGGGTCACCTAAGGAGACTGTGGAAAACTTCCATGCAACTTATTGGCAGATGATTTCAGTTCTTATTTCAACAAGCTTGGTATGAAATGCATGCCATCTGGTTACTGGGAAAATTCTAGTGCATATTAACTGCTTGTGTGAGAGACATTCCTGCCATTTAGTTGTAAATGATTGCACCTGCAAGTGGAAAAAAGCAAAAAAAGAGCATGTCTTATCATTTGCTCCCAGGGCTGGAAGATTTGATGACACAATACCGCTATTTCATCCACTTTTAAAATCTGCATCTGATCAGTACAGCTGTTCTCCCACAACTATTTTGAATATGCTGTGTTGTATACTACAGCATAGGATTGTTGGGAGAAATTTTTTAAATAGCACTAAATGTGGAGACTGCAATGGTCCCTTTCTATTTCTTCAAGGCATTTCTGACTATTTCAAAATAAAATCCAGGTACTTCTGATTTTCATTTTCACTCTATTAAAGAAGCATATTTCAGGAGAAAATCTTGTATGTGATTCTATACTCTCCAGAGCCGACTCACTTACGTTGGTTGTCAGATCTCTGCTTAAAATGACGTTATGTAGGCACAAGAGAGAAGCCTCTATGTATGGGTCCCTCTTCACTTTCCAGGCAAGACAATAGTGATTATCTCTGCATCTGGTTTCAAACTTGGAGATCCATGTGCTTGAAAAACTGAAAACCGTGTTACAAAAAGCCTGGCAATACTACAGCTTATTTAATGGATTCAAACTTATTTCATTTGTGATCCAGTCTGCATTGCCCTCAATATTGCAAAGCCAGCATAGACTAAAGGAGTTCTTGTTGGTACAGCAGAAACATGATAGAATTTAGAGCTTAGATAGAGTTTATTTATACCCTAGCTCTGCCACTTATTAACTGTGTGATCTTAGGAAAATTATTTGCATTCTGTGGGCTTTAAGTTCCTCAAAGAGGGATTAAATACAATTATCCCAGTGAAAAAGAGATGTTTTAATGAAATATGTGAAAGTTCTTGGCACATATTTAGAATTAAATAAGTGTTAATATAATGTATCTTCCCAACATCAAGCATTATAGAAGAGCTCTATTGCATTCAGTCTTCCCAAACTAATCTCTCCTACCAGCTGAATTTACAGCATGCATGAATTATTCTGTTAATGTATATTATAGAATCCAATTGCAAGCTCCTCATGGGTAGGAAGCAGGCTTTCTTCTTCATTTTTAAGTGTCAGGTTTTGAGAAAGAATGAGTGAATATAACTATTGGCAGCATCCTAACCAGTGGAGCTAATTTTATTCCTCAAACACCTCTGAAAACCCTCTAGGCAGAACATTTATAGTGTCTTTTTGTTTAATAGAGCTCTGATAACCGATTGCCAGAGGTGATCAATTTAACTAAACAGAAATTCAGCTATCGATGTGCCCATATTGTATAAAATATGGCAGTCAAAGTTCCAGGAATGCAAAATGATTGAAACAAGTGGTGACAAACATACTTATTCAACATCACCAATCTAAGAGGAATACCATGCTCTGTTCAGAGATGAAATGGAATTATCAATGATGGCAGCTGAGTAATAACTTGAATCATGACAGTGGGATGGGCAACTGAACTTGTGATATCGCAAATAAAGCCTTTAAATCAACAAATGTGATGTGGACCTCAAAGTCAAATGGTAAACATTTTGAAGACCTGTAACAGCTTATCAATACAGAAGACATAGTATGGAGTACAACAAAGTAGAGACCAGGGATAATGATTTTCAACTATTACCCATGCTTGAAGAGTACCAAGGAATTGAATGGTTGAATCTATGCTTGTTCTTCTGGTTCTTAATGTCTTTTTTTCTCAGAAAAAAATTGGACAGATACATAATTTAGAAAAAGAAAAGCACATCTTCATTATTGTACGAAAGGTGTTAAAAATAAATACTACTCTTTTATTCATTTGTACTCAAAATTTTTGGGGATATCAATTTGCTTCTTAAACATTTAATTTTACTGTACCAGATTCCAAATGGAGGGAATGGTTTAAAGCACTTAGTTTTCCTTAATATTTTTAATATCTGATATTTGTGATTAATGATATATGCCTTTTAAATCAATGTTTTATCTTTAAAATGTTTCATATGAATTATTATGTTCAATATTAAAAATTATTTTTAAAGAGCTTTATGCTCCTTTGGCTGTGATTCATTAATACTAATAATATTTTGATTAAGAGAATTCTTTTTTTACTGAATTCATGTGTTTTTTAGAAAAAATATTTAATAGTTCAATATTGAAGTTGCATTTTATTAATTAGAGCTGGAATTTTATTTCTTCTTTGTTAAATGTTGTTGCTATTGGAAACATTACTTAAATAATTGTTGGTTTATTGCACAGGTTGGTTAAGGTCAAGGAGACTAAATCCTATCTGGGATTTCAGAGATGACAGAACATATCTGCTTTGCTCAGGGAGGTACTATGTGCAAAAAGAAGTTCTCTCTCTGGTATCATACCACTTTGCAATTTTAAGATCTTTAATATTTTATGCATTGTGCATTTGTCAGACAAGAAGATACTTTTCCCCATTAAAAAGACATTTCTATTGAGGAAATTGTAGCCCAAAATAACAGCTTATATTTCAGTTAGTAAAAGTTGACCAAAGCTATAAAAGTACAAAGTGTAATTCTACAAGGAAAATAGCAAATATAATTATAAACCATTAATTACCTTTTTATCTTGATTTTTGTCTTCATATTATGTATGGTCTTAAAAACAGTGATTTTGAAATGAAATACATTTAAAATAATTATTTAAAGCAAACTACTCTTCAATATTTAAGGATGTTTTTAATTCTTTGGCTTTCTGTGTTTAATCCACAGTTTTCTAATTCTGTTCTCCATAGAAATGTAGTCCCAGTTCCTTCTTCCCTCCCTCCCTCCCTCCCTCCCTCCCTCCCTCCCTTCCTTCCTTCTGAGACAGGGTCTCCCTCTGTCACCCAGGCTGAAGTACAGTGGCATGATCATGGTATACTACTGCAGCCTCAAACTCCTGGGCTCAAGCAATTCTTTCTCTTCAGCCTCCCGAAGAGCTGAGACTGCAAGTACACACCACCATACCACAGGGTTATTTTACATTTTTTCTAGAGATAGGGTCTTGTATTATTGCTCAGGCTTATCTCAAACTCCTGGCTTCAAGCAATCCTCCTGCCTCAGCCTCCCAAAGTATTGGTATTATAGGCATGAAACACTGCACTCAGCTTGTAATCACAATTTCTTATTTTGTCCTTCACAGGATATATAGTTCCACTTTCTAATTTCACCACAAGGTGAGGGTTCATGAAAGGGAACTGGGTAGAAAAACTAGTTATGACAAAGAAAAAGAGGAAGGAAAACAAAAGAAGTGCTTATGTTTCTCACACTCCCTCTTCCTCTGCTTATATCCTTAAAACTCAAGTCTTTCTCTCCTTAGTTTAAAATCCCCTGGAAGGAAACAGTAGATGTTTTACAGCTTAGCCTATTGTATTAGCCCTAACTCATTCCCTGAAGGCAGATGGATAACACAACAATAACAATACCCTTAGGAAATCACACACACACACACACACACACACACACACACACACAACAGAGGCACATAAGGCTGGCTGAGTGCTTTGGTTATTAGAGCAGGCTTGGGTGGGAAAATATAGTCAGTAGCAAAAGGTAGACAGTAGAAGAGGAACATCCTCAGAGAATTATACAGGAAACGTTCTGGGCACTCACAGACAACTCTGCCTTGAGGGCTTGTTCTGTCTTCAACTTTCTGTTTCTTTTATACTCTTTATCTGTCTTACTTCCTATCTTTATTGATGTCAACGAAAAGAGCCAAACTCTGTAAAATATTTGAAGAGAGTTATTCTGAGCCAAATATGAGTGACCAATGGCCCTCAGAAGATCCTGAGAATGTGTGCTGAAGGTGGTCGGGGTACAGCTTGGTTTTATACATTTTAGGGAGATATGAAACATCAAGCAAAACATGTTAGATGAACCTTAGTTCAGTCTGAAAAGGTGGGACAACTGGAAGTGGGGGCTTTCATGTCATAGGCAGATTCAAAGATTTTCTGATTGGCAATTGGTTGAAAGAGTTATCAATGCAAAGGAGTGTCTGGGTTATGAGAAAGGATTGTGGATACCAAAGTTTTATCATGCAGTTGAGCCTCCAGGTAGCAACCTTCAGAGAATAGATGGTAAGTATTTCTTATCAGACTTAAAGAGTCTGTTCTATCGGTAATTCCAAAAGGGAGGAGGGTATAATGAGGCATGTCTGGCTCCCCTCTTCCCATCGTGGCTTGAACTAGTTTTCAGGCTAGCTTTGGAATGCTCTTGGCTGAGAGGAGGGATCCATTCAGATGGTTGGGAGCCCTTAGAATTTTATTTTTTGTTTACATTGATAAAGTATTTCCCCAGACCAGGGAAGACAGAGTTCCTGGCTCCTATTCGTTGGAAGGAAGGAAGAAGTAGAGGGTCTAACCACTATTTTCCACAGTGATTCTAAGGGGAAGTGCTTCATGGGTTCCAACTAATCACCTATAAATAACTCAAGAACAAAACTATTTCTGGTTTGGTGGCTGGATGTATATTGATGCCTTTTTATCTGGGATGAATCTAAGCACTTCCCTTTTATCAATTTTCTCTTTCTCTGAGGAAGGACTACCTCTTACTCCTAGGGACATGTTCTGAGTTGTGTCCCATGTGGCTTATTTGCATCTAGGTTGTTCCTTGTATACCGACTGAAGTGTCACCAGTAATAGCTTAGTACTAGCAATACCAGTGAATTAAATGTGGTTAAATTTAAGTTGGAAGTCCTAAAAATATTCTCTAACTTTGAAACACCAGAAATCCTCCTTCATTGAGTCAGACATTTCTTAGAAATCAATGTTAGAATCTGTCTTAGAACACGGTCTTAGAAACTGTCTTTGGGTTATCACTTACCATAAAAAATGCAAACTTTTTAGCATGGCATCAAAGATCTTTCGTTATCTCTTTGTTATTTCTACAGCTTTATCATGCCTATCTTCTTGTTTCTGGCCCTTTGTACATACAGTTTCCCTTGTTTCACGGCTTCTTTCCCATACTTCCTTGCTGGGCTAAGTTTTCCCCTTTAAGGCAACTTAGATTTTCTTCCTTTTACAGGTTGTTAACTGATTTTCACAAGAAAATGATAAGTACCACTGTGAGGGTACTCTTCAGGGTTCCCCTAGTACACATGAAACTCACCATGTTATAGCATTTCACATTCTGTTTTCTTTTTCTCTTCTGTCTGTGATTATGCATTTCTTTAGGGAAAGTGCTCTTGTACCTCTGGTATTTAGGTGTTTGTTTCTGTGATTGAAACTGGTTATGTCTAGGTACAAACTGGTAGAAAAGTACATTATAACTTCGTTAGTGACCCCAAAACTAAATAGACATTTTTAAATTAGGAGGAAAAAAGCTGCATTCTATGGGAGTTCAACTCTAAAATGCAGCTATAGGCCTTAGAGCATAGTCAAGTGTTGATTAACTCAGCAATTGTTTGCTAAGAATTTGCCTCTCTTTTCCAGTATTCTGTTACATATCTTAGTGGGAGCAAACTGGATAAGAGTAGAGAACACTCCGGTGGGGAAGGATGATTTGAAAGATAAAAATAAATTTGACTTGACTTAAAAGCTAGGGTTGGAGAGTTGTTATAGATTAATTCATTATTTGAAACATTTGAATGACAGGCTGAGAAGTTAGACGAAATGGAATGTCTAGAACCAATGAAGAATTTTAAGGAGGGTTATATGGATATAGTAGTGACAATGACGAGCAAGATGAAAAAAGACACAACTGGAACAGAATTAATTTTCCTCAGAATTACCTTTGCCCTTTATGTACTTCCTTTTCTCTATGGTATTCCATTCTATACTTCTTCAAATGCTGAGTCAAGGACATAAAATAAAAAGTCCAACTTAGGCACTTTGACACTTAATAACTAACATTATAGAATCTTGGGATTAAAACAGTCCCAGTCCATTAGTAAATATCTAATTTAATATTTTTCACCTTGTTCAGTATTTGAGTTTTCTCCCTATGAGGCTTTTATTACAGTCTATGCTTTTAATTCACTATATCCCGATCTAGCTCGTTTAATTTTGAAAACAATTCTCAAAAGAGTTTATTTATTTAATTAAAACATGTATTTCTTTTAGATAAATGACGAGTCATAGATCCACTCCTTGAGACTGTATAGAACAAATCAACACTCTCTCCTGATAATTTTTCAAATATTTGCACCCAACTACCTTGTTTTCACTTAGGCTTTTCTACTCCACCTGGATAAATGTTTAATTTCTTTCTTCTTTAGGTGTCCTGTCCTAGGAGAACCCTCTTACTTTAAGTTATGGTTCCCAGTACTAAGCTCTATGGATATTTGAACTAGAGCACACTAGTAAAATACCAATAGCACACTCTCATTCTTCACACACTATTTCTCTTAATACATGCTAACCAATTATATTATTATTGTTATCATTATTATTATTTTGCATGCCACTATTAACTCAGTAGTCTGGGCTTTCTATAAATCAAACACTCTAAGTATTTATGCGGTGATGCTAAGCTACATGACATCATGTTATAATTTAGGTACAGAAGTAAAGCCATCAATCTTTTAAAAAGATACTTGTACAGCAGAAATGCTATCCATAAGTATTTGTCCAGATTGTTGACATGCCTGATGAGGGACCTATGTTTTGTCATTTTGTAATTTGATTATTGGCTTTTCTAGTGATTCTGCTTTGTTTCCATGCTTTGATTTGATAGATATTTAAAAATAAACACAGTATCTGACCAAACCAATCTCTACTTCATCACTGACAAGGTTTTGGCTTCTTAGCAAGTCCACATCACCTCATCCCCATCAACTAACATAGTAGTTGCTATTTTCATCTTTACTCTCAGTCTTTCATCACTCAAATTTTATAATGACATTGTCTGATGATAAAACAGGATATAAAAAATAGCATGTTTTCCCTATCCTATTACTTATACTTTTTTGGCTGCAGAAGAGAGGTTTTGTATTTATTGCTATCAGATTACTTCATACTAGGTTTGATCCATTACCAGTCTACTCTGATGACAGCATTTTTATCTGGTATATAATGTATTCCATTTCATATATAACATATTTTGGAGATTTAAATGAGAAAGTACAGTTTTGTTATTATCTTACAAAATGGACTTAAAAATTTATTCCATCAAAGTTTGTTCATTCTTTTTGGTATGAAAATTATTGTAGCTGACAGAGAAGTTAGAAGCAAAAGATTAAGAAGGCCAGGTTTTTTTTTTTTTTTTTTTTTTTTTTGATACCACCTTTTATCGGTGTTAAACAGCAAGTTCTGTTTTATGCAAATATCTTTTTTTGTTGTTGGTTTTCTCAGCAAACCTTTATTTTCTTCAGAGAAATACTTCACTAACTTTATTTTTCCCTTTTTTCTTTACTTGTGTATTGCTTTTATTTCAAAGTAAAATAAAATTCATGGGAGTTAAAATTTTCACCGAGACAAGGAAATGATTTTTTAAGTGTTCTCATTTTGTGTGTGTGTGTGTGTGTGTGAACAGAGTCATCCAGTCATCCAGCTGTTTTTCAATCTCCATATTATGCTTGTTTGTCAGATTTGTGCATTGCATTGGGAAAATATCCTTCATTTGCTGCATCTGACTTTGCAGTTTGTAATATAGGTCTGAGATGTATTATTTGTATTCATGTCTCCTTTTTCTTTTCTCATAACTGCCATGCAAAATATATCTACCCTTAGGTTCATGGGTTTCGACTGTAGGCTTATAACTTCGTTAACTGGACTACTATGATGCCCCACTTACATAAATTAGTGCTGTTTGAGTTTGGTTATACATCTATCAGTTCACTTCAATCAGAAGTGTAATCACATCTAGTTATAGTGAATTTCCTGGTTTATTATTGTGCTGAACTGAGGCTCAGTTTATTTTAGTTTACTTATTAATATTAATAATTTATTTGTCACAATATGTATATCGGTCTATGGACTGTATTCATCCATAACTCAACATCTCCTGAAATTGTGCCTTATTATATTTTTTTGCATTTTTTTTTGAAAAAATTTATTGTGAATTCTATTGTGGGCATATTTACATGGACAGTTTTCTTTTTCCCTTTTTCCTTTTGGTAACAACTTTGATGAAGGAAAGTAAAATAATAATACTGATAAAATGTAAAATACTGGCTTATCATAGTGTTCTCCGTACCCTGTTAACTTAGTAAGTGTTGACTTCATAAGGTCTATATATAAAAAGCCAAGGAGGTCTCAGGTATGTTCACTCATTTTTGTCATTTTTTTCTGCTGCCTTGATGGTATCTATCACTTAGGCCTCTTGAGTTCTGTATTTTGCTGGTGCTATTGCTGTTGATGGCTTTTATGAGACTCATGATGACACTGCCGAGGCTGTTCTTTCCTGAAACATGTGATTGAGTCACTATGACAGCTGCACTCCCTGGAATTCTGTTGAGGTGCACAATGCCCTTGAAATCCATTGAAGTTATTGTTTTGTTTCAATAGTAATCATCTTGCCGACCTCTGTCTTTTCATTGGTGTATTTAGATAGTTTACATTTGATATAATTATTGCTATGTTAGGGCTTATGTCCTGACGTTTTATTTTCTTGTTTTCTAATTGTTCTACTTTTTACTTCTCTATTTTCCTTTTTCTACTTTTCTGTGGGCTACTTGGACAGTATTTTTAGGCTTCTATGTTGATTTGTCGAATATGTTTTTGAGTGTATCTCTTTTTTGTGTGTATCTATTTTTTATGACTATTCTGGGTATATTACATTACATACCCAGAGTAGTATTACGTTACATACCTAGGATAGTAACTAAAAATAGATACACACAAAAAGAGATACACTCAAAACACCTTAGCTAAATCAAAATAGAAATATTATATATAAAATAAAAATAGAAATATTATATATATGTAATTTTCCCATCTAGTGTGACATTTGATCAGTTTAGGTGAAAAATAGTCATCTTAAATTTAAGTCCTTTTCATTTCCCCTGGTTGTAACAAAACTGTCTTAAATTTTTCTTCTACATACATTGCAAACCACTTCATGGTCCTGCAATCCCACTGCTAGGTATATATCCCAATGAAAGGAAATCTACATATTGAAGAGATATCTGCACTCTCATGTTTATTGTAGTGCGATTCACAATAGCCAAGACATGGGAGCAACCTAAGTGTCCATAAAAGATGGATGGATAAAGAAAATATGGTAGATACACACAATGGAGTATTTTATTCAGCTGTAAAATTAATGAGACCCTGTCATTTGCAACAACAATGATGGAACTGGAAGATATTATGTTAAGTGAAACAAGTCAGGCATGGAAAGAAACAACATTTTTCACTCATTTTTGGAAGCTAAAAATTAAAAAAAAATTGAACTCCTGGAGATAGCAGAATAATGGTTACCAAAGGCTGGAAAGGGTAGCAGGGAGGAGGGAAAATGGGGATGGTTAATGGGTACAAAAATATATTTAGACAGAATGAATAAGATCTAGTACTTGATAGCACAACAGGGTGGTTACAGTCAACAATAACTTATTGTAAATTTTTAAAATAACTAAAAGAGTGTAATTAGATTGTAATGCAAGGAGATGACAAATGCTTTAAATGATGGATACTCCATTTACTCTGATGTGATTACTTTGCATTGCATGCCTGTATCAAAATATCTCGTGTGTCCCATAAATATATACAGCTACTATGTACCCAGAAAAGTTAGAAATTAAAAAAGAACCACTTCACATAGTGCTAAAAGTTTTTCTTCAAACATGATTTAGAACACTAAAGAAGAGAAGAAAAACCTGTTATATTGCCATATATATTTTTACTCTTTATGTTACTCCGTTTTTCCTCCCTGATGTTTCAAGATTCTTTTTATTAAATCATTTGCTTTCTGTTCTAAGAACTTTCTTCAGTCTTTTCTTTCCCTTAAGGATAGCACTGCTGGCTAGAAATTCCCTTAGTTTTTCTTTATCTATCTTGCTTTCTTCTTCATTTCTGAAGGATATTTTCACTGAATATTGGATTCCAGGTTGATTGTTTTTTTATTTCAGCACTTGAAAAATGTACTGCTTTCTTCTGGCCGCCATGATTTTTATGATATATCTGCTATTATTCAAACTATAGGTAGGATGTAGTTCTTCTTGCTGCTTTCAATTTTTTTATGCTTTAGTTTTCATAGGTATGATATGATGCATCTTGACGTGGAATTTGTTGGGTTCATCCTGTTTAAGGTACACTAAACTGCTGCTGCTTCTTACTCTTATTCTTCTTCATCTCCTTCTCCTCCTCCTTCTTCTGTGTTCTCCTTCTGTTTCTTTCTTCTTCTTCGCCGCCTCCTCCTTTGCATGAAAGAAGAGAATGAAAAGTTTGACAGCAAGGAAATGGGCCACAAGTTCTATTATGCTCACACTAAGCTTCTTGTATGAGTAATTTGTACCTTTTGCCAAAATTGGTAAATTTGCAGACATTCTTTTAAGTACTGTTTTAGTCTCACCTTCTTTATCTTCTCATGGGACTCCAATGACACAGATGTTTGATCCTTTGCTACAGGTTCACATATCCCTGAGATTTGGTTCAGTTAGGCAGTGATTGTCTTTTCTCATTCAAGTCCTGGTTCTTGGTATGATAAGTACATTTCTACTGTATTCTGGACATGTTGAGTATTAGGCTATGAGAATCCAGATCTTATTTAAGTCTTCTGTTTCAGCAGGCCTCCTCTGATACCATACTGGCAGAAGTGCTACCTCATTACTGCCAGGTGAGGGTGGCCTTTGCTGATACCCAAAGGTAAGTTGTACTTTGTTACTGATCAGCAGGGATGGGAGTTTAGGCTCCCACTAGGTCTCTGATGGTATCATCCTATCTGGGAGGAGGAGAAGTACCTTGTTACTTTTTCCCACATGACCTCTACTGATACTAGTCAGAGGAATGAGGCAGTCTTCATTATTGCTTGAGGTCATAAATATCCTTTATTTTTCCTGTTCATTCTCTTTGAACACTGTGATGGTTAATACTGAGTGTCAACTTGATTGGATTGAAGGATGCAGAGTATTGTTCCTGGGTGTGTCTCCGAGAGTGCTGCCAAAGGAGATTAATATTTGATTCAGTGTACTGGAAAAGGCAGACCCACCTTCAATCTGGGTGGGTGCCATCTAATCAGCTGCCAGTGTGGCCAGAATAGAAAGCAGGCAGAAGAATATAGAGAGACTAGACTGGCTTAGCCTCCCAGCCTACATCTTTCTCCTGTGCTGGATGTTTCCTGTCCTCAAACATCGGAATCCAAGTTCTTCAGCTTTGGACTCAGACTGGCCTCTTTGGTCCTCAGCTTACAGATGGCCTATTGTGGAATCTTGTGATAGTGTGAGTTAATACTCCTTAATAAACTCCCTTTTATATATTCATCCTATTTGTTCTGTCCCTCTCGAGAGCCATGACTAATACAGACACTAACGTGGCAAGGAGGGAATTGGGTGTCTTTTAACAGCTGGGTCAGCATGTAGATTAAATGCCTGTATGATCTCCACTGACACTACGAAGGGTGACAGGAGTTACCTTGGGACAGGAATGAAGGTCTTGGTTTCTTACTCCATCTTCTCTGATACTATCATGTGGGGGAATTTGGGGACCATGTTTCCATCTAATGAGGGTGGAGTCCAGGCTCCTTCTAGCCTTTGCTGATGGGGTTGGGAGTGAGACTGCATTATGCATTTCCATAAATATTTGACTGGAGTTGTGCTGTTATTATCTAAAAGTTTTCTGTCTTGCTAGATGCCCCTTTCCTCCTCTTTTGGTTAGAGAGAGCAGACTTTTCATGAGAGAATCTCTTTGCTCCAGCTGATGATATTTCTGGGTTGCTGGATTCTCTAGCACCCAGTCCAGGATGTATGAGATAAAAGGGAAACTCAGGAAACACACTGCATCATTCTTTGGTCACACGGTCCCTAGCCAGTCTTGTCTCCACTTTCGGAGTCTTCTTATGTTTCTTTTACATATAATGCCCGAGGTATTGATCTGTACTTAATGAGAGGAATAGGGTAAAGTATGTCCACTCCATCTTTTGAGACTTATGTTTTAATACAGTAAAGATTTGGCTTCCATCTCTTCTTTCCAAACAGTTGATTGCATATTCGAAGAGTAGTACTGCTAAAGCGACAGCTGAAACTTGAATAACAACAAGGGGAAACAAAGTCTCACTACTTACAATTTGCAAAATAAGATACTATTAAGCCTCTCTATTTCCATATGCACAAAGGGAGTTAACCTAACCTTAACATTTAATAATAAGAAACTATTCTCAAGCAAATAATTACTGATAAAAATGAAAAGGAAACAAAAATAATACTCATTTCCCATAATATATCAAAATAAAATGTTTTTTCAAAGTTTATAAAAAATGTGTTTGAGACATTAGTCCTTTGAAATGAAAATACGCTCTATTCTACCATCATAATTGTTTAGGAAAGTTTAATATGACTTATGCTGCCCATTATTCTCAGTGAGTCACGTTCTTTTTTCCTTACTTTGATACAGTGCTTCAAATTGTTTTACTAATTTTTTTATTTTTATTATTTTATATCTCCAAGTTATTGGATCTTCTGGAAAACAGTTGAACCCCATAGCATATGATTCAGTAAATGCTTTAAGCTAAATAGGCCCAAGAAGAACACTATGAAAAGCTTTCCATGCCCATAGGTGATTTATCTTTGGTCCTAGAACACAAAATTTCACAGCTAGGAAGAACCTAAGTGCTTTTTCATACCACTAGTCATCTTAAATGTATGTCCAACAGAGATGACATGAAATAAAAATTAAACAGTGTGCAGCTGGAATCAGAGTGAGGTTGAGGTCACAGTATAAATATACCTTAAGAAGTGTAGATGATACAGGTAGATCTAAGACTGAAGGAGTGTGTCTCTCTTGAAGAGATGAGTGCTTAGCAGTTGATTATGGATGAAATAATAATGGAGAAATTTTTTATTTAGGAGTTCAATTCATGATTTATAATAAGTTTTGTAAAGACAACATTCAAAATCTTGAATGAGTTGTTGCTATACTGCTCTGGGAAAAAAAAAAAGGTATATATTTTGTCAATATGTGCTGGAAAGTCAGAAACTTCTAGAGTAAAACAGACTTCCCTATTTACTTTCTGTTTATATGGTTTTTTGCACATGTTAAATATAAATATTTCTATTATGAAAATAATAGCACGTATAGAAAAATTCTAATAGCCAATCAACCTAAATGCCCATCAATGGTAGACTGGATAAAGAAAATGTGGTATGTACACACCATGGAATACTATGCAGCCATGAAAAAGAACAAGATCATATTCTTTGCAGGAACATTGATGAATCTGGAGGCCATTATCCTTAGCAAACTAACACAGGAACAGAAAACCAAATACCACATGTTCTCACTTACAAGTGGGACTTAAAGGATAACATACGGACACAGAGAGGGGAGCAACACACACTGGGGCCTATTGGAAGGTGGAGGTGGAGAGGAGGGAGAGGATCAGGAAAACTAACTAATGAGTACTGGGCTTAATACCTGGATGATACAATAATCTGTAAAACAAACCCCCATGACACATGTTTACTTATGTAACAAACCTGCACATGTACCCCCGAACTTAAAATAAAAGTTAAATTAAAAAAGAACGTGTGTTCTAAAAAAAAGAAAAATTCCAATGACCTTGAATTTTACTGTTTTACCTATATTAGTTTATTAAGAGATTCCTGATCAAAAATGTAACTGAAGCTGAAAAAATAGCTATAATTTGTCACATCTAGAAGATTTCTTTAGCTCTATTATAGGATGGACTAATCTTTTCGTGGGAAAAAAATTTATTTTAAGAGAGATTAATGCAGCCTGACCCAAGGACAGATGGAAAGATAATCTTGAGGTGATCATAATGTGAATTACTCAGGATTTCTAGACCGTTTTCTTCTATTAATCCCCTGCAATTCAAGCAAGGAGCAAGAACTATCACTTTTGGAGGGACGTTTCCCCTGGGGACAGGCCTGGAGACTACAAAAAGTGACCTGAGATCCTTGTAGCCATCCTCAGAGTCAGATAGGTGCATACTGAATGGTAAGTACCCTGATAATGTCTTCAAAGGCCACTATATGAGACATCTTCTGAGATCTTCTGAGATTTCCCGAGTATTCCAGAGAGATTGGAGCAGGAGCTAGAAGTGTCATTGGGGATAACGATTCTGAAGATGAGAGCTGAACCAGTAAAAACAGCTTGTTTCCCTTATGATGACGTATATGCCTTCTCTAGGTTGATGCAGTCTGGAAAGACTAATTAGAAACCTAAATTATTTTCAAGATTTACATTCATTTGGAACTAATTTATAGCACATATTTGAAAATTAGTAATTTTATAGTTATTTTTTGGCACTGGCCAAATAAAAATACTTTGATCAACCACTCTTTCCAAAAGACTTAGTTCCAGAGACTTGTACTGATCCACAAAGATTCGCTGCTATGTCTCAATGTACAATAAGTATTTTGAACTTATAGAAGAGAAAAATATCTTTTTCTCACCCATATACAAGAAAGATCAACAAGAGGAAAGCATAACACATTTGTTTAACATCAGATTTACATGATATAGGGGTTTTTAGAAATGAAGACTCAGGGAAAAATGTGTTTTTATGACTTAGGTTTGATGAAGAATTTTATTTTTATTTTACAAAGCTTTTTTATTTGTTTTCTTATTTAACTTTGTTTTAATGTGTCACAAATTCTGTGACAGATTTTTGGTCAAGTTGTTTTCATTAAAGAGCACTGATTTTAAAAATCTAATAACTTAAAACTGCCACATGCAAAAAAAAAAAAAAAAAAAAAAAAAAAAAAAACAAACCAAAAAATGGCCCACAAAACATTCTCCTTTCCTTTTAAAGGTTTTATGATGCATTATTATCATTAGCCAGTCTTTAAATGGCCAGTTGAAACAAACAGTTTTGATTAAGACTGATCTGCAGGTATTAGGGATAATATTTATTCAGCCTTCTGAGCTTTCTGGGGAGACTTGATGAACTTGCCACCTCCCAGCAGCCTTCTTGTTCACTACTTGGATGACACCATGACAGCTGTCTATCTTATATCACGAAAGCCAAAGGATGCAGAGGAGGATAGTCAGAGGACTGCTCAACATGCCTGACTTGGCAGGAACCTCATCAACAAATGGCAGCATCACCAGATTTCAAGAACTTAGGGCCATTTTCCAGCTTCTTACCAGAATGGCAATCAATCTTTTCCTTCAGCTCAGCAAACTTGCAAGCAAGGCGAGCTGTGTGACAATCCAGTACAGGGGTGCTGCCAGCAGGGATTTGGCCTGGATGGTTCTGGATAATCACCTGAGCAGTGAAGTCAGCTGATTCCATCGGTGTGTCATTTTTGCTGTCACCGGCAACATTGCCACAACGAACATCTTTGACAGACACATTCTTGATATTGAAGCCCACACTGTCCCCAGGAAGAGCACCACTCAAAGCTTCATGGTGCATTTCAACAGACTTTATTTCAGTTGTAACATGGAGTAGAGCAAAGGGAACACCATGGTGGGTTTGAGAACACCAACTTCCACTCAGCCCAAAGGCACATTACCAATACCACCAATTTTGTAGACATCCTGGAAAGGCAGATGCAACTTGTCAGTTGAAGGCATTGGTTTGGATGGATGCAATGCAGAGCTTCTAGCAGTGTGGTTCCACTGCATTGCCATCTTTATAGGTGACTTTCCACCCATTGAACCAAGGCATGTGAGCACTTGGCTCCAGCATGTTGTCTCCGTTCCAACCAGAAATGGGCACAAATGCTACTATGGCAGGTTTGTAACCAATTACTCTAAGTGCTAACTTTCTTAACAATTTCCTTGTATTTCTTCTGGCTGTAGAGTGGCTCAGCGGAATCCATGTTACTAACACCAACAATTAGTTCTTTCACACTCAGTGTGGAAGCCAGAAGGACATGCTCATGGCTCTGCCCATTCTTAGAGATTACAGCTTCAAATTCATCTACTGTGACATATATGTGAGCAGCAACAATCAGGACTGCACAGCCAGCCTGAGATGTGGTTGTAATCATGTTTTTGATAAAGTCTCTGTGTCCTAGGGCATCAGTGATAGTCATATCTGATGGTCTCAAATTTCCAGAGGGGAATATCAATGGTGATATCACACTCAGGCTCACCTTTCAGTTTATTCAAGACCCGGGAATACTTGAAGGAGCCCTTTCCCATCTCAGCAGCCTCCTTCTCCAGATTTTCAGTGGTTCTTTTGTCAATGGCACTACATTTATAGATCAGATGGCTGGTAGTAGTGGAATTCCCTGAACCTGAAGTCCAAGACAACCATGTGTACACAAATTTTATTCCTTTTCCACTGTGGCTTTTAGGGGTGGTTTTTACAATACCTGTGTTCTGGTGACAAACCTATTGCAAAAAAAGCTATTTTTGTTTTGTTTTGAATTCAGTTCTGTATTAGAAGCCTCAAGAGTGTCCATTTTGAAACTACTAAATATGCTTTTATACCTCAACTGGACATGTGACTATGAGCAAGTAAGTCATGAAACCTCTTTGATAACAAGTCCCTGGATTGTGACCTAAGTTTTTCACCTTTGCTCCCTCCCCACCACACCCAGGCACTTTGGATGACACAAGAAGGCTAGAGGTGGGCTGAAGTTACTTTTCTGCCTATGTGAGATAAAGCTCTGGTGAAATATTTTTCACTGGGCAGTGGGCCTTTGTTATTCATCTGGAGAACACATTGGTCATACTTCAAGATGATATTTTTCACCTCTTCCTGCCAAAAATAAGAAGTGAGCTTTCTTGGCTTTTCAAACCTGCTGGATTTCTATGAAAGTATTGAGAATGCAGCCCTAAGGCATCTTTCCCTCTGAACGAACTCTACACTTAACCCTCATCCATTCATCAACATTGCTATTTAACTGTATCTACAGGTTTATAGTCCAGCAGCTTCTGCACCAGATCAACTGAACTCAGGTATGTTTTTGTGAACTTGTCCATCTTTCCTGATTTCTGAAAGTTGGTTTGCCCTGCAACCTCAAGAAAATCATGTTTCCCCCAATTTATTCAGTTATTTTTTCTTGTAAGTCCCTAAGTGACAACTTCAAAGCTCTTTACATGTTGGAGCTGAAACTTGAAGTATCATTTTTTTAAATGAAAATTTACATTAACTATATTTGCCACTTGTCTCTTATTAGATTATGAGTTATATTCTTAACAAGTACCTTATTAGAGGCAAAAGTGGCTAATATTCCTTGTAGAATTTTTTATGTACTTCTAATATTGTTCTTTAGCAACTATGACACATATACCTTACAGGAAAGGTCCTTGTGCCACTATAGACATTGTTTGTAGTACATTTTCAAGAACTCTACAAGAGTTAGGGGCAAGGATCAAATCTAAGTTATTCAGATTGATATAACAGGTTTCTGTCAGACATTGACAGGTTCAGACATCATATTTCAGTCTAGACATTTCCAGCACACAGTTATATGAACTTTAATCCAGGAGATATAAAAGTACCATCAATCTACCCAACGAAAGTACTATTACGAATATGATTTATGCTTACATAGAAACATTTTATTTTATTTTTTTTTTGAGACAGAGTTCCACTCTCTCACCCAAGTTGTAGTGCCATGGTGTGATCTCAGCTCACTGCAACCTCTGCCTCTCAGATTCAAGCAATTCTTATGACTCAGCCTCCCAAGTAGCTGGGATTACAGGCATGTACCACTATGCCTGACTAATTTTTGTATTTTTAATAGAGACAAGGTTTTGTTATGTTGGCCAGGCTGGTCTCAAACTCCTGGTCTAAAGTGATCCACTGCCTCAGTCTCCCAAAGTGCTGGGATTCTAGGTGTAAGCCACTGTGCCTGGCCATAGCAACACTTTTAGTGAGAGCTGTGGGAAGCTGAAAATTTCTAGCAGGCCTTTGGGTTGTTCAGTTCCACCATCTTTTCCAACTCATCAATTGAAAGTATAAAGTAGAAAAAGGAGTATCCAGATGTCCTTTCTTTCTTTGTATTTTTCTATATCAGAAGAGAAATTGAAAAGCAGAGATGAGGAATCCCAGAAGCATATATTGGATATACTTTGTATTGCTCTGACACTGATAAGAACTTACGCATTGCCTCAAGTTCTTCAGAAGACATATAAAATGGTATGGCAGAAGCATTTCTGGGATGGGTGTGGTGTAATGACCTCTGTGAACCCTCTCCCCAGTGAAACAACTATAACTGGTGAAAATTATTTACAAAAAAAAACCATGTAGTCGCTGGAAACTCTCCTAAAAACATAGAGGAAATGGAGAAATATTTATTCAAGAAAATCTATAGTACTAAATCTGAGTAAGAACTATGGAAGTCTGTTATATTAAGGACATGCCTCATCCCCAGCTCAGTGTGATTTAAGCCCTATTCTCAATGGGTTCAACCAAGAAAAGGAGGCTCAGTTCACTCTCATCTCCCACGCTAAGATAGCAGTTTTTACCTGGAAGGGACAGTTTAGTAAAGGAGGAAGAGAAGAATGAACCATGAGACATATAGGAAATGAAAAGCAAAATGACAACCATAAGTCAAACCATATTAATAACATTAGATGCGAACGTTTTTAACAATCTAACCAAAGATAGGAATTGTTAGATTGTGCAAAAATCAAGATTCAACTACACACCATCTATTGGCAGCACATTTTAGATTCAAAGGTAAGAATAGGTTGAAAGTTAAAGAATGAAAAATTTTGTATCATGCAAATAGCAATCCTAAGAGAGCTGAAGTGACTATACTAATATTATGGAAAAAAGAATTTTTTTTTTTTTTTTTTGAGACAGAGTCTTGTTCTTGTCGCCCAGGCTGGAGTGCAGTGGCACAATCTCGGCTCACTGCAGCCTCTGTCTCCTGGGTTTAAGCGATTCTCCTGCCTTAGCTTCCCGAGTTGCTGGGATTACAGGTGCCTGCCACCATGCCCAGCTAATTTTTGTATTTTTAGTAGAGATGGGGTTTTGCCATGTTGGTCAGGCTGGTCTGAAACTCCTGATCTCGTGATCCGCCCACCTCAGCTTCCCCAAGTGCTAGAATTACAGGCGTGAGTCACCGCACCTGGCCCGAAAGAAAGAATTTTAAAAAAGACAAAGTTACTAAAGAAGGATGTTTTATCATTAAGAAGATCATTTCATCAAGAAATTAATAATTATAGACATATATGTATTTAACAACAGAACCCCAAAATGCATTAAGCAAAGACTAACAAAATTAAAGGCATGAAATGGGCAATCCAACAATAGTAATTGGAGGCTTTAATAGTCCACTTTCAATGATGGATAGAGTGACTATTTAGAAGACCACCAAGAATGCAGAACGCTTTAAACCAATTAAAACAGATGGACATCTACAGAACACTTCAATTTGCTGAATATACATTGTCAAGCATACATGGAGCATTCTCCAGGATAGTAAACATACTGGGCTAAGAAATATGTGTTGGGAAATTTAACACTGTTGAAATCATAGGAAGTATGTTCTCCTAACAAAATAGAATTAAGTTAGAACAATAAAAGGAACTTCAGGAAACTCACAAATATGTGGATATTAAAGAGGGTGCTCCTAAATAATCAATGAGTAAAAGAGGACATGACCAAGTACATTAGAAGGCACTTTGAGATGAAAAAAATGAACACACAACATGCTAAAATTTGTGGCATACAGCTAAAACAATGCTTAGAGTGAAATTTAGTTGTGTAAATGCCTATATTTAAAAAAGAAGAAAAACTTTAAATCAATTACCTAAACTTTCACCTTGAGAAACCAGGAAAAAAGGTCAAACTAAATCCAAATCAAACAGAACAAAGAAAATAATAAAGATTATAGTGGAAATAAATAAAATAGAGAAAAAAATACAGAAAATGAACAAAACCAAAAGATTTTTTTTAAAAAAATCAACAAAATTGACAAACATTTAGCTATTAGGATCATGCTAATAACAGAGAAGACTCAAATTGTGAAATCAGGAGTGAATAGTTGACATTACTAATACCTTTACAGAAATAAGTATGACCATAAGGAAATACTATGAAGAACTGTATGCCAGTAAATCTATGATACAATTACCATGTTCCTAAAAAGTTACATTCAAAACTGACTCACTAAGAAACTGAAAATCTAAACAGACTTACAATAAGCAAGGAAACTTAATTAGGAATTTAAAAATGTCTACAAACAACATTTCTATTTCAGGTAGCTTCACTGGCGATTTTCATCAAACATTTAAAAATTAGTACCAATCCTTTACAAACTCTTCTGAAAATGGAAAAGGAAGAAACACTTATGACCTTATTCTATGCAGTCAGTATTGCGCTGATACCATAATCAGACAAGGCAACTCAGATATACTGTACCAGTATTTTTTGTGATTATTGACACAAAAATCTCTTCTGAAATATTTATAAACTGAATCCAGCAACACATACAAAAAAAAAAAAAAAAAAAAAAAAATTCACACCATGCCCAAATGGAATTTATCTCAGGTTGAATTAACACATGAAAATTAATTAATGTAACATGCCATATTACTAGAATAAAGGACAGAAATAAATCATGATAATGTCAGTAGGTAATTTTTTAAAACAAAATCCAATGTACTTCTATTGCTCTAGCCAGAGCAATAAGGCTAGCAGTAGTAGTAAAAGACTCACTTGGAAAGGAAGAAATAAATGACCTCTACTTAAGCAACATGGGCCTTGTACATGGCAAGTCTTAAGGACTCCACTAAAAAACTATTAGAACTAGTAAACAATTTCAACAAGGTTGCAGGATACAAGACCAATAGATGAAAATCAACTGTGTTTCTACACACTGGCAAGGAACAATCTGAAAATAACATTAAGAAAACAATTTCATCTATAATAGCATCAAAAAGAATAAAATATTTAGGAATATGTTTAAAGAAATGTAAAACATATATTCAGAAAACTGTATAACATCATTGGAAGAAATTATAAGTTCTAAAGGAATAGAAAAATATTCCACATTTATAGATTAGAGGACTTAATATGTTAACATGACAGTATTACTCCCCATGATGGTCTACAGATTTTTTTATTTTTATTATTTATTATTTATTATTTATTTATTTATTTATTTTTTATTATACTTTAAGTTCTAGGGTACATGTGCATAACGTGCAGGTTTGTTACATATGTATACATGTGCCATGTTGGTGTGCTGCAACCATCAACTCGTCAGCACCCATCAATTCATCATTTATATCAGGTATAACTCCCCAATGCAATCCCTCCCCCCTCCCCCCTCCCCATGATAGGCCCCACTGTGTGATGTTCCCCTTCCCGAGTCCAAGTGAGCTCATTGTTCAGTTCCCACCTATGAGTGAGAACATGCGGTGTTTGGTTTTCTCTTCTTGTGATAGTTTGCTAAGAATGATGGTTTCCAGCTGCATCCATGTCCCTACAAAGGACGCAAACTCATCCTTTTTTATGGCTGCATAGTATTCCATGGTGTATATGTGCCACATTTTCTTAATCCAGTCTGTCACTGATGGACATTTGGGTTGATTCCAAGTCTTTGCTATTGTGAATAGTGCCGCAATAAACATACGTGTGCATGTGTCTTTGTAGTAG